>NC_085136.1:312375579-312537247 GCF_035046485.1 Aedes albopictus | reverse complement strand
GCAGAGTTCCAGAAGATGCTCTGGAAAGCTTTCAGTAGAAGCTATGGAGAGCTTTTAGAAGAAGCTTCAGAGAGCTTCCAGAAGAAGTTCTGGCGATTTTGCAGAGGAAGATTCGGAGAGCTTCCAGAAGAAACCCTGGAGAGCTTCAGAAGAAGCTCTGGCGATCTTCCAGAAGAAGCTTTGAAGAGCTTGTAGAAGAAGCTCTGGAGAGCTTTCAAAAAAAGCTCTGGAGAACTTCCAGAAGAAGCACTGAAGAGCTTCCAGAAGAAGCTCTGGAGAGCTTCCGGAAGAAGCTCTGGAGAGCTTCCAGAAGAAGCTCTGGAGAGCTTCCAGAAGAAGCTTTGAAAAGCTATCAGAAGAAGCTCTGGACAGCTTCCAGAAGAAGCTTTGGACAGCTTCCAGAAGAAGCTCTGAAGAGCTTCCAGAAGAAGCTCTGGAGAGCTTCCAGAAGAAGCTCAGGAGAGCTTCCGGAAGAAGCACTGGAGAGCTTCCAGAAGAAGATCTTAAAAGCTTCCAGAAGAAGCTCTGGAGAGCTTCCAGAAAAAGCTCTGGAGAGCTTCTAGAAGAAGCTCTGGACAGCTTCCAGATGAAGCTTTGAAGAGATTCCAGCAGAAGCTCTGCAGATTTTCCAGAAGAAGCTCTGGAGAGCATTCGGAAGGAGCTCTAGAGAGCTTTCAAAAGAAGCTCTGGAGTGCTTCCAGGAGAAGCTCTGGAGACTACTAGAAGAAGCCCTAGTAAACTTCTAGAAGAAGCTCTGGAGAGCTTCCAGAAGAAGCTCTGGAAGGCTTCCAGAAAAAGCTCTGAAAAGCTTCCAGAAGAAGTTCTGGAGAGCATTCAGAAGAAACTCTGGAGAGCTTCCAGAAGAAGCTCTGGAGAGCTTCCAGAAAAATCTCTGGAGAGCTCCCAGAAGAAGCTCTGGAGAGCTTCCAGATGAAGCTCTGGAGAGCTTCCAGATTAAGCTCTGGAGAGCTTCCAGATTAAGCTCTGGAGAGCTTCCAGATTAAGCTCTGGGGAGGTTCCACAAGAAACTCTGATGAGCTTCCAAAATAAGCTCTGGAGAGCTTCCTGAAGAAGCTCTGGAGATCTTTAGAAGCAGCTCTGGAGAGCTTCAGAAGAAGCTCTGGAGAGCTTCCAGGTGAAGCTCTGGAGAGCTTCCAGAAGAAGCTCTGGAGAGCTTCCAGAAGCAGCTCTGGAGAGCTACCAGAAGCAGCTCTGGAGAGCTACCAGAAGAAGTTTGGAAGAGCTTCCAGAAGAAGCTCTTGAGAGTTTTCGGAAAAAGCACTGGAAGCTTCCAGAAGAATCTCGTGATATTTTTTAAATTGTTTCCATCACTGTCGATCTTACCTTACTATTGCTTTCTGAATATATATCTCTTCGAACGGGAACTCACCTGCAAGTAGAAGAAATAAAAAAAAACTGATTAGTTCACAAAGAAATCAACGGACAATGGAATAATGTTCTAAGAATCGCTTAAATTAAGTAAAAACTTTTCCCATGAAACTACTAGTCAGTATTCTCCTGTAGCAGCCAGCCGGTTGCTCTCTTCCAGAACACCTCATGAATAAATACCAAACCATTTCTCAGCTTCCAGGTTGCCAAAAACGCGCCAAGCCCCCGGGAAGTCAATTCGGGAGGAAACCCTCAAACATTCTCACCTGAATAGGTAATCAAAATTCACAGTCGTTTATTGTGACACCCTTCAGCATAAAGCGGTTGAAACAAAGAACGTCGTCAAACATCCTCCCGTTCCAGTTTTGGGTGGTGTAAGGTGCGGCTCCGAATCCGAATCCCTTGGCGATACCATTTATCCCGTGTCCCGAGTTACAACTTATCTTTCCATTCCTGCTGCTGTGACATTATTCGTGTTGGAGCATCTCGGGAGTGGCCTCATTCAAAGCAGGGCAAAAGTGACTCAATTCCTCCAAAAGGGGGAGGAGGCAGTGGCGTAGCTAGGAATTTGGGGGCCCGGTGCGGAAGCAAATTGGTAGGCCCCCATGAAAATTACATAATATATAAAAAAATCTTGCTTTTTGTACTCAGTTTTTTAGTGATGCTGGCAGTGATGGCCAACGGAAGGTTAAAAATTATCTATCTTATCTTATTTTCTGTTCTCCTTTACGATTTTTTTCGGGAGCACGAGATTTTTTTATAAGAATTATGCTGAAAATGTTTTAATAATTTATTTAGAAATTGCACCAAATAATCATTTATAAACGCTTTCAAAGATTACTTTACTTTTTTCTTTAAGAAATTTTTCTTGAAGAATAATTTGTATTCCAGAAACTTTTAAGTTGTAAATGCAAGGATATCATTCAGTATTCCTCTAAAAGCACTCCTTCAGGAATGATATTATTATAATTAGCCTTATTAATGAGGCTTTCAGTCCCTTGGCTGGTTCACCTCAGACATGCAGGAATGTTTTCAAAATACTACAGAGTAATTCAAAAGATTCTTGCAAAGGCTTCATCGAGTATTTCTCGAAATATTAGTTCAAGAATCTATCAATTATATTCTGAGGATTCATGTAGAAGATCATCTAAAGAATTCTTTCAAAATTCCAGCAAAAATACTATGAAAAATCATCAATGATTCATTTAGAACCAGATGTTCTTCCAAGAAATTACATCGGGATTCCCTCAGAGGAAGAGAAGCCCTTCTAGGCAGTGCTGTCATGCTAAAATCAGAGCTGGTTACCCAAGTTTTCAAAATAGCTGCGCCCCTTATGATGCTACGCCCCCATATAAATAATTCAAGCATTGCGCTCAATTTAACTATTTTACTGTTCCCAAAATAAAGCAAACAAGACAATTTTCCCGCTCACAAAAAAGTGTTAGTCTTGGATGTTAAAATTGCGCTCATCTTATACCAAAAAAGGATAATAGATTTTTCAGCTGGAAACTTCATAAAATAAAAAAAAAAAAACTAGTGGTGATATCAGATGAAAAACTTGCACTCATAATATCAAGTAAAATGTGACAAATTTTAATTCAATTTAACTATATTCTATTTATACTAGAAAATTGCTCTCATCGCAAATTGATAAAAATGTGAGAAAGTCTGTCTACCCATTTAAAATAAAGGATTTGCAATCTAAGATGATAAAATATCTTATCTAATTGAAAACATTGAGACAATTTTGAAGTACTTAAACAAAATAAACGAGTTTGAATGCTAGATGAGACCATTGCGCTCTTCATACATTAAAAACAGAACATTAATTTGTCGGCTCCCCAAAATAGAAGCGGCGATCGAGGCGGCGATCTTATATTCATAAAACTACACTCATCGGATAGCCATATGAAACTTCGTCGCTCTTTATAATAAAAGAGTCGCGTACTTAGTTGGAAAAATGTTGCTGTCATATTAAATAGATAATTTGAAAATTGCGCTCATCAAACATGTAAAAATGTTCGCTCTCCTAATAATATTAAAAAAAAACTGAAAACTGAAACGATTTCTGTTAACTGGCCAAAAGAGAAAAAACTTTCGCTAACTTAGAAAAATTTGACCTACCCTAATACGTTAACTACTTTGAATTACCCTAATGAACTAGATGTAACTTTTTTCCCTTCCAAGTAAACTTACGCTACCACAACTATAGACAACCTGTGTAACCCAGTCAGAACAGAAATAAAATGAGTCTATTGCAAACAGTAAAGCTCGCATGAGCCTATAAAATAAACGAAATGAAAAAAAAAAACAGTAAAGCTGTTCGGGCGCGTTCTTTCGTTATTTCTCTCCGTCCGAATAATTCCCCGCGAGTTGGAAGTCCGCCATATTCGAAGTCCGCTGCGAAACCCTCGAAGGCCGGTTCCCGAGATTTGGTCGGTTGTGAACTGTGACCGGGACCGGAAAAAATCTGGATTTTACAATTTCACATTTAACAAAATAGATATTGTTGAATTAAAATTTAAAAAAGTTTTTTTCTAGGCTCTTATCATACATCAAATATATATGGTGTAGCAATTTTAGACGTTTAGACAATTAAAAAAAACTTGTGATATCAAACGAAACAATTGTGGTCATCATATTCAAATAAGTGTGAAAATCTTCCGCTCACTCATTTTTCATTTATTTAGTTAACATCAAATTCATGATAATACTGAATCAACAATTTGCCGCCATAATACTCGATTTGCAGCTGCAGCTCTCCAACGTCGGTCACGCCCAACACTAGCCAGATCACGTTCCACCTGGTCCGCCCATCGTGCTCTCTGCGCTCCACGCCTTCCTGTACCAACCGGATGGTTAGCAAACACCAACTTTGCAGGGTTGTTGTCCGGCATTCTTGCAACATGCCCTGCCCATCGTATCCTTCCGGCTTTGGCCACTTTCTGGATGCTGGGTTCGCCGTAAAGTGCAGCGAGCTCGTGGTTCATCCTTCTCCGCCACACACCGTTCTCCTGCATGCCGCCGAAGATCGTCCTTAGCACCCGTCGCTCGAACACTCCGAGTGCTTGCAGGTCCTCCTCGAGCATCGTCCATGTCTCGTGTCCGTAGAGAACCACCGGTCTTATTAGCGTCTTGTACATGGTACATTTGGTGCGGGGGTGAATCTTTTTTGACCGCAGTTTCTTCTGGAGCCCATAGTAGGCACGACTTCCACTGATGATGCGCCTTCGCATTTCACGGCTCACGTTATTGTCAACCGTTAGCAAGGAACCGAGGTAGACGAATTCTTCTACCACCTCGAAAGTATCCCCGTCTATCGTAACATTGCTGTCAAGGCTTGTCCTGTCTCGCTCAGTCCCACCTACCAGCATGTACTTTGTCTTAGCCGCATTCACCACCAGTCCGACCTTTGCTGCTTCACGTTTCAGGCGAGTGTACTGTTCTGCCACCGTTCCAAATGTTCTGGCAATAATATCCATGTCATCCGCAAAACAGACAAATTGGCTGGATTTCGTGAAGATCGTACCCCGGCTGTTGAGCCTGGCTCGTCGCATAACACCTTCCAGGGCGATATTGAATAGTAGGCAGGAAAGTCCATCACCTTGTCGTAGTCCCCGTCGAGATTCAAATGAACTGGATGGTTCACCCGAAATCCTTACGCTGTTCTGCACACCGTCCATCGTTGCTCTTATCAGTCTAGTCAGCTTCCCGGGAAAGCTGTTCTCGTCCATAATTTTCCATAGCTCTGTGCGGTCGATACTGTCGTATGCCGCTTTGAAGTCGATGAACAGGTGATGCGTTGGGACCTGGTATTCACGGCATTTCTGGAGGATTTGCCGTACGGTGAAGATCTGGTCCGTTGTCGACCGGCCGTCGATGAAACCGGCTTGGTAACTTCCCACGAACTCATTTACTTTAGGTGAAAGACGACGGAAGATGATCTGGGATAGCACTTTATAGGCGGCATTCAAAATGGTGATCGCTCGAAAGTTCTCACACATTAACTTGTCGCCTTTCTTGTGGATGGGACAGATTATCCCTTCCTTCCACTCCTCCGGTAGCTGTTCGGTTTCCCAGATCTTGACTACTAACTAGTGCAGACAGGTGGCCAACTTTTCCGGGCCCATCTTGATGAGTTCTGCTGCGATACCGTCCTTACCAGCCGCTTTGTTGTTTTTGAGCTGGTGGATGGCATCCTTAACTTCCCTCAGCGTGGGAGTTGGTTCGTTCCCGTCCTCTGCTGCACCAACATAGTCATTTCCTCCGCTGCCTTGGTCCTCCGTGCCTACATTCTCTTCGCCATTCAGGTGCTCGTCGAAGTGCTGCTTCCACCTTTCGATCACCTCACGTTTGTCCGTCAGGAGGCTCCCGTCCTTATCCCTGCAGATTTCGGCTTGCGGCACGTAGCCTTTGCGGGATGCGTTGAGCTTCTGGTAGAACTTGCGTGTTTCCTGTGAACGGCACAGTAGTTCCATTTCCTCGCACTCCGCTTCTTCCAGGCGGCGCTTTTTCTCCCGGAAGAGACGGGTCTGCTGCTTCCGCTTCTGTCTGTATCGCTCCACATTCTGGCGGGTTCCATGCTGCAGCATTACCGCCCGCGCTGCGTCCTTCTCCTCCAGAACCGCTCTGCACTCCTCGTCGAACCAATCGTTTCGTCGACTCCGTTCTACGTACCCGATAGTGCTCTCGGCTGCGTTGTTGATGGCTGCTTTGACTGTACTCCAGCAGTCCTCTAGAGGGGCCACATCGAGCACACCCTCGTCCGGCAACGCTGCCTCGAGATTCTGCGCGTATGCGGTGGCGACATCCGGTTGCTTCAGTCGCTCTAGATCGTACCGGGGCGGCCGCCGGTAATGTACGTTGTTAATAACGGAGAGTTTTGGGCGCAGTTTAACCATCACCAGGTAGTGATCAGAGTCGATATTAGCACCACGATAGGTCCTGACGTCGATAATGTCGGAGAAGTGCCGTCCATCAATCAGAACGTGGTCGATTTGCGATTCCGTTTGTTGTGGTGATCTCCAGGTGTAACGATACGGGAGGCTGTGCTGGAAGAAGGTGCTACGAATGGCCATGTTCTTGGAGGCGGCGAAATCGATGAGGCGTAGGCCATTTTCGTTCGTCAGCTGGTGGGCGCTGAACTTTCCAATCGTCGGTCTGAATTCCTCCTCCTGGCCTACCTGAGCGTTTAGATCCCCTATGATGATCTTGACGTCGTGGTTTGGGCAGCGGTCGTACTCGCCTTCGAGCTGCGCGTAAAATGCGTCTTTGTCATCATCAGTGCTTCCGGAGTGAGGGCTGTGCACGTTTATTATGCTAATGTTGAAGAATCGGCCCTTGATTCTCAACCTGCACATTCTTTCGTCGATCGGTCACCAACCGATCACGCGCCTCTGCATGTCGCCCATCACTATAAAAGCTGTTCCCAGCTCACGTGTGTTGCCGCAACTCTGGTAGATGGTATGATTACCTCTAAACGTTCGCACCATAGATCCTGTCCAACACACCTCCTGCAGCGCTACGATTCCGAACCCGCGGTCCTTCAGTATATCGGCGAGTATGCGGGTGCTCCCGATGAAGTTGAGAGATCTGCAGTTCCACGTACCGAGCTTCCAATCGCAAGTCCCTTTTCGTCGCTGTGGTCGTCGCCATTGGTATCGGTTCGCATTCTTCCCTTGTTGATTTTCCGGTGCTAGTCTTTTTTACGGCTGGCTCGCAGGGCCTGACACCAACCCACTAACCCAGGGAGCTGGGCTTACCTTCCCGGAAGCTACGGGTTCTGCATTGGCATTTCCTCCAACTACAGTGCTAAATAGCTAGGCTCGAGCGCCAGTCTTCGCCGGGGGTGGTGTTTTTAATAGGCGCCCAGGAGATAATATTTTACCTGAGCTTCCACCCCCCTTCCGCTCACTACTTAAAATAAAAACAAAAATTGCGATTACGGTATAGCAAAGAGGTAGGGTAGGTAATCATGAGTTGAACTGAATTGCATCTTTCTGAAGCAGCTGAAAATTTGACCAATTTTTTCTTCTGCAAGAAAATAATTTACTAGGGTAGAATCTCATGTACGTGAAAGCCATGGGTATTAGCTTCCAGAAAAATATGTATTAAATAAATTGTATTTGCACTAAGTGTCATTGAAAAAGTCAATAATTTCTCAATAATGATTTTAATCTTGATTTGAACCAATTTTAATCTAGCTTTGAGCTACTGGCGGCAGCACCTCGAGAAAAAAAAACAGCCAATTTTATGGTAAACAATCAAAATTTATATGGATCTGCAAATTCTCATAACTATTTTTCATTAGGCAGTGGTATCTCAACTCAGAATGCTTGGAATTCTTGAGGAATTTGGAAACTAAATTTGGAATTTTCCATCGCCTAAGAGTAAACAAAGCAACAACTAGCGCAGTCTGCCGGCCAACACTGGAAGCTCACCCCCGTTTTCTAGTTCAAATCTAGGCTACAAATTGTTCAATTCAAGATAACATTCTCCGAGCACAAAATACGTAAATTCGATAATTTTTTGACAAATAATGCGGAATATTATTCGGTTGGTCTATTCTACGATAGACAGACTTTCATTTGACGTATTCACTTATTGCGTACGATACAATGCATGAGCTGTACGAGTGTACCGAAAATGTGCTTCCTCTAGGGGAAAATGGGTAAAATCACAGTAATTTTTCAATTGTTTATTTTCAATTAAGAAAACGCTTTTTTCAATGCTTTTAAAGTCAGTGCTACCAGGTTCTATTACGGAGAGGCGTTTATCATCTTTTTCGGGACAATGTTTTCTCGGCTGCAAGGATGTTCTTTCCATATTAAAAAAAAAAAAAACAAATAAAAAAATGCGCTCATGTAGAACTGATCCAATTGTGAAAATTTCTGCGCTACCCTCATAATATGTAATATATTATTCTATAAAGGAATTCAGATCTCAGACTACAAAATGTGTTCAACATATTTCATAAATTATGTAATAATGTTCCACGTCATGTTAGTATATTGAGAACAATGTGAAAATTTATTATAATGTTTCACTTCAAAATAAAATAGTGTTTTTCTTAGTATCAAAGCGCTATATATCAGAAACAGTGTTATATTTTTTGCGTTCACCAAATAGAGAGTGATGTTCTCAGATACAAAAATTACACTAATCGTCAATTAATAACAGTAAGAAAATGTAGCTGCAAAACGGTGAGTCGATAAGGAGAGCGTCCAACATAGCTCTGTTCCTCACAAGTTTCTACCTCATGCTTCCACGGGTCAAACGATGACAAAGACCGCCAACTAAGAGTTGTGTGCTTAGCTGGTAGTGCAGCCTGGGCACTGTTGTCCTTCTGACTTCAGCTAGATTGAGGAGGTACGATTCGAGCGTCTGTTCACCAAGGAAGTGCGGCTCAAACAGCGTCTGTTCTGGCATCCAGCGGCTGAGTATGAAATGCTGTATTGCGTCAGCTATACCTAAGAAGGCAGCCCCTTCAACGCAATGTAGGCAGCGCGGCCCCGGTAAGGTAGCCTGCTGAAAACCTTCAAACACCCAGAAAAGCAATAGTAGAGTAAACGGATTGATTCAACGGCAACAGACCCGGCAACGAATAAAGGACAACGATTGGAAAGTCGGATCTTGGAACGTGAGAACTTTGAATGAGCCCGCACGTGTTGGGCTCCTGGCTCGTGAACTGCAGAATGTTGGCGTTAAGGTGGCTGCTATCCAGGAGATACGCTGGCCCAAAACTGGAGAACGCGAATTCCGAGCGGTGGATCCCATCGCCAACACTTCATTCAAGTACCACATCTACTACAGCGGCGGCGATAAGGCAGAACGCGGAGTTGGCTTTATAGTGATCGGGAAGCAGATGAAGCGAGTTATTCGGTGGAAGCCGATAAGCGACCGAATCTGTGTGTTGAGGATGAAGGGTAAGTTCTTCAACTACAGCCTGATCAGCATCTATGCGCCAACAAACGACAAACCCGATGACATGAAGGATGAGTTCTATGAGAGCCTTGATAAGGCCTACGGAGAGTGCCCAAAACAAGATGTCAAAATAGTCATCGGAGATGCAAATGCGCAGATAGGCAGGGAAAGTTTCTTTCGACCTGTCATTGGAACGGAAAGCCTTCATTCCGTTACCAACGATAATGGTCTGCGCCTTGTGACATTCGCGGCTGCTATAGGGATGGCAATCAGCAGTACCTACTTCGCACGTAAGAATATCCGAAAACACACCTGGAGACACCCGAGTGGTGACACTTGCTCCCAGATAGACCACGTGCTGGTCGACGGGCTTCGCTTTAAATTTACATGCATCTGCTATAAACCACGCCAGGCACTCTCCGTCGTCAGCTAAAGAACGACTGCTCGCAGCTGTGGCGGTTTCCCCGTTGTCTCTCTCGGTAGTCTTTGCAGCAGTCGGAGCATGTCGGGAATGCGTGCATTATGGTAGAAGCAGTTTAACTTTGACTGTCTGCTATTCAACAAGCTGAGATAGCCGAGAGAACTCGGGCGTGCTACTCACACCCCAAGGATCTGAGTTCAATTCTCGCTCGGAGCTTGATTTCTTTTATATTTTCTAACAGATATCTGCAATGTAATTTTGAGATCGCACAAAAATTTCCATCATATATGACGGGGTCCTTTTGTTACATTCGATCCGTCATAATTTAACAGGTTTTTTTCGAACTGTGTGGTAGGCGCGACATGTTGGGAGAATGCCGAAAAACCGCTGCAAAATTAGTGTTCGCCACTGATCCGGTTGGTCCAAGAAGCCATGGAATGCCGAGAGCACATTGGGCGGCTTATGTGACTGACGGTGGAAAGCTGCAGCTGGAACATATGGTATTATGGCGGCAAATCGTAGAACTACATTAATGAAATTGTGGACAGACCAGGCAAAATAAATCTATTTCATATAATAATTGACTATATACTATCCTTTTCGCTTATTCCTGGAGTGAGTAAAGTTTTTTTCCTGTGTCCATTCGTTCAAGTAGGATTTTTCAATTTTTCTGCGAGGCTGAAGAGCGGAATTAATTCTGTAAAATAGATGCTTCTCATATTTCCAGAAATTCATTAAAAAATCCTCCAGGTATTGCTTTATAAATCTGTCAGAAAATTTAAGAAACAAATCGGCCAAAAATGCCATAGAGGTTCCTCCGAGAAGTCCTTCAGAAACTCTTCCATTGATTCCTTCAAAAAATTCCAGTGATATTTGCAGACAATGCGGCACAATGCAGTTTCTCCAGGTATTCAGATTTTTTTTTTGAATAAAAAAAATCGCTCACAGATTTCTACAAGAATACTTGCAGGAAATTCTCCAACAATTTCAATAAAGGGGTTTTCAAGGAATTTTGGCTATGAATAAGTATTTATTTTTGTATTTTTGGAATTCCACCAAGAATTTACCAAAAAGTTCTTAAGGTATTTCTCCTCGGATTCCTGTACGGGAAATCCCTGGGATTTTTTCGAATATTCCTTACTCCTCCGGAGCTTCATTCAAAAACACTTCCTAAGATTTCTGCAGGGATTTTACTAAAAATTTCTTCACTATCAAAAACTCTTGCACACGAATGTGGAGTTGTGCTCGCTGAAATGTACTTGACGTTCATAGAATGAGAGGTTCAAGTTGATACTTCAGAAAAGATTCCACCTTCCTGATCACGGAACTGCTCAGGGTTTCTTTCAGAAATTTGTGCTGGCTTTTATTTTGAATTTCAGGGATTTCTGCAGCAATTTCAGCAAGGGATTATTTGAATAGTTCTTTACAAATCCTACTGGGATTGCTTTAGAAATCCATCCCAAGGTAAACTTTGACTTGTATTGCGAATTTCTGTCGTAAAATCACAGTTCTAAGGGATTTCCTTGGAGTAATTCTGATAAATTTATTGACATAATTTTTAAAATTTGACTTGTATTGAGAATTGTTGTCGTAAAATCACAGTTCTTATGGAACTCCTTGGAGTAATTTTAATAAATTTATTGAAATAATGTTTTAAATTTAACTTTTATTGAGAATTGTTGTCGAAAGATCACAGTTCTTGGAGTAATTGTGATAAATTTATTGAAATTATTTTTAAAATTTGACTTGCATTGAAAAGTGTTGTCGTAAAATCACAGTTCTTATGGAACACCTTGGAGTTATTCTGATTAATTTACTAAAATGTCTTTTTAATTTGACTTGTATTGAGAATCCCTAAAAACCAAACGGACCCAGGACGAAAACGGCTTTCCTGGGAATCTGACTAGACTGTTTAAAGCAACGATGGACGGTGTGTAAAACTGCGTAAAGATTTCGGGTGAACTATCCAGCTCATTCGAATCTCGCCGGGGACTGCGACAAGGTGACGGACTCTCATGCCTACTCTTCAACATCTCTCTAGAAGGTGTAATGCGACGAGCCGGGCTCAACAGCTGGGGTACGATTTTCACAAAATCCGGGCAATTTGTGTGCTTCGCGGACGACATGGATATTATCGTCAGAACATTTGGAACGGTAGCAGAGCTGTACACCCGCCTGAAACGCGAAGCACCAAAGCAGGTCGGACTGGTGGTGAATGCCTCAAATACAAAGTACATGCTTGTAGATGGAACCGAACACGACCGGATCCGCCTGGGTAGCAAGGTTACGATAGACGGGGATACCTTCGAGGTGGTGGAGGAATTAGTCTACATCGGATCCTTACGTCCAGCTGACAGCAACGTTAGTCGTGAAATTCGAAGGCGCATCATCAGTGGAAGTCGGATCTACTACGGGCTCCAGATTCACCCCCGTACCAAGTTTACCATGTACAAAATGCTTATAAGACCGGAGGACCTGCAGGCACTTGGAGTTTTCGAGCGACGCATGCTAAGGATGATCTTCGGCGGTGTACAGGAGAATGGTGTGTGGCGGCGAAAGATGAACCACGAGCTCGCTGAACTCTACGGCGAACCAAGGATCCAGAAGGTGGCCAAAGCCGGAAGGATACGGTGGGAAGGGCATGTTGCGAGAATGCCGGACAGCAACCCTGCAAAGTTGGTGTTTGCTACCAATCCGGTTGGCGGAAGAAGGCGTGGAGCGCATAGAGCACGCTGGGTGGACCAGGTGGAGCGTGATCCGGCAAGCATTGGGCGTGACCAAGGATGGAGAGCGGCAGCCACGAACCGTGGAATATTGTTGACTCAGTTTTATTATGTATTTGATGTAATATTTAATAAATGAAATGAATGAGAATCCCTAAAGAAATTGCTGGAGAAATCCCTGTGGAAATCATGGAGGAATCCCCAAAGGGATTCCTGAAGGATTCTAGGAGGATTACCAGGAGGAATTACAGGAGAAATCCCTGAAGGAATTGGCTTAAGCGGTGTTGATAAAAATCCATATTCTGAATCTGCATGCCAAACTGGACCAAAATCCAAATTTTCATAAAATTTGGTGGCATGGAACCTATTTAAAAACCAATTTGATGTGTGTATGGAAGCGATATGATGAAACACCCCTCATCGGATTTTGTACTAAGCGTAGATGTCAAGCAGTGTCCCTGCTGTCAAAAACTGTTTTCGAGCTCAGAAAAAGATGCTCTTTCGTACACAATTAAAAAATCAATAAAGTTTTCAAAATATGAAAAGCCCCAAGAATAGGAGGAATTCCTGGATACATTCCGGGAGTTATTCCTGGAGAAATTCCAGAAGGAATCCTTGAAGGAATTCCAGGAGAAATCCCTGGAGGATTGCCTGGACGATTTTCTGGAGGAATCCCTGAAGGAATCCCTGGAGGAATTTTAATTCCTTAAAGAATCCCTGGATAAATTCCTGGAGAAGTTTCTTGAGGAATTCCTGCGGAAATTCCTGGAGGAATCCCTGGACGAATTCCTAAAGGAATCTCTGGAGGAATACTTGGAAGTATTTTTGGAGGAATTCCTGTAGAAATTTCTGGAGGAATCGCCGGAGAAATTCCTGGAGGAATCTCTTGAGGAATCGCTGGAGGAATGCTTGGACGATTTTCTGGCAGTTTCCCAGGAGGAATCCTTGGGGGTATTCTTAGAGGAATCTGTGGAGAAATTCCTGGAGGAATTCCTGGAGAAATTCCTAGAGGAATCTCTGGAGATATTTTTGGAGGGATCTTCGGAGGAATTCCTGGAGGAATCCCTCGAGGAATCGCTGGAGGAATTCCTGGAGGAATGCTTGGATGATTTCTTGGAAGAATCCCTGAAGTTTTTTATTGAGGAATTCCTGGAGGAATCTCTGGAGGAATTCCTGGAGGAATCCTTGCAGAAAAGAATGCGAATCTTCACAAGAATCAACGATTTTTTTTTTCTCATAAATTCCGATTTTTGTCTCATTAGTTGCCGAAGATACGTTCAAAATAATATACGAATATTTTACCGAATTATGCCGAAAAAATCCCTCATCATAATGTAAGATGAATTTGCAATATAATTGCTGGAGAAATCCCTCAAAAAAAATTATGAAGGAATTTCTAAAAATTGCCTAAAATAAATTTCAAATTATTTTTCGGAAGAGTTTTTAAAGAAATTTTCAAAAGTAGGTACTTCTGAAAGGATTTTATAATTATTGCCGAAAACGTTGTCGCAGGAAAGTTGAAAATAATGTCTGGAAAATTCTGAAAATATTGAATAAATTCGCGGATGAATTGCTTAATGAATTCCCAAATAAATTGCCAAAAGAATTATTGATGAATTTGGCAAAATAACTTTAAAACGATTTACGACAATATTTGTTAAATATTGCCGCAGGAATTTCAGAAATTGCTGTTGAAATAATTATATTATTTCCCGAAGAAACTTATAAAGAAACTACGAATAATTCCTCCAAATACTACCGCTGGAATTTCTATAAAAATTGCCAAAAAAAATTTCCCAAAAAAATATTTAAGCGTAGAATTAGCTTTAAGTTGAAATAACATAAAATAAAAACCAAAAATGATTTCGAGAATTTTGAATAAACTTCTAAAAGAATTCACAAATAAGTTTTCCGATCAAATTTAAATAAAATAATGTCGAAGAGAAAATTATTGTCCTTGGACTTTTTATGCGACGAAAGGTACAAAACCCCTGGAATTCCGGCAGCTGTCTCCGATTGACCATCGCGGAAACCCTCCATACCGAGCTTGACGGTGTTCCCTCTGATGGTCACATTGTCCAAAAACCTCCGAATTCACCTCCAACACTCTTGATTTGCAAAATCATGATGTCGGATGTGTCGCAAGCCAGGTTTCGTAATTGTTCGGGAAAAGGCCACTATTTCCGGGTAGCCCCAGGTTCCCGAAACATCCGGGATGGTGGTCAATATGTCCAAAAATTTCTGAATATTCCTCCCAAATACTTGATTTGCGACACTATGTAGAATGGGACATGACAAATGTGTTTTTTAGAAATATGCTATGCAAAATGTCAGGTGTCAGGAGCTTGCGAAATGTGTCTCCTGAAGGCACCCCAAACGTGACCCAGAACATCCGAAACCAGAACCAGGTAATCCCAATTTACTCAAACAATGCATTTGCAATAATAAAACGATAATTGAACACATTTGCAATCTTTTTCCATGTGTTTCTCACAAATAATCAGTGATTAAAAGGAAATTGGTCCATTTTTGACCCTATTTGACCCCCCTTCAATAACTCAAACCCCAAGAACCAAAAAACCATTTTGATATTTTTCCATGGAACTAGGGATGTAGCGCGGTCTCCATTCCAAATTATATAAATATCGGTTGAAAAATGAAGTCACGGCGATTTTCTGAAATTAAATTTCTAACTATGACCAAAACGGGTTAATCAAAGGTTTTTCTTTCGAGTGGCATTGTTGTGTAGCTTATGGCAGTTGAACTGTTAACTCTATGGTAGATTTTTTCCGTAATTACACTGATAAAGGTTTTACTAGCAACCAAACTGCATAGTTCATATGAGATTTTTCCTTCTTTTAAAAATAGGATGTGCTTTCGAATTACACTGTTACGAAATAGTGGACCTTCCTTTCTTAGTCAAGCATGTGGAATCATGAAACACATGGGAACAAATGCCCCAAATGGAAGATAACGTGCCTCTTTAGCCGGCCTTCCAATGTATATGAGTAGACATATAACTAATTAACGAAAGAAAAAAATATCAAAACTAATGATCAATTTGTTCGCAGGGTGACTGTGTTATGAAAATAAACAAAAAACGTTAGAAAAACTGTGAAATTCTTATAAGCTTTATAAGAAGAGAGAAATTTAAAACCATCTCGATTAAACCAAGAGTCGTACACCGAGAAAAATTTCTACTCAATGACTGAGTTGGTCTTACTCAGAAATCGAGAAATCCTTTGTTTTCTTACTCAGTTTCGGCTAAAAGTGGGACAACCCATTGGCAATGGGTTGTCCCACTTTTAACGGAAACTGAGTAAGAAAACAAAGGATTTTTCGATTTCTGAGTAAGACCAACTCAGCCATTGAGTAGAAATTTTTCCCTGTGTAGTGCAAGAGCCACAATTGAAATGGGCAATACAAGGTTTGCCGGGTCAGCTAGTGAATACATAACAATAAAGAATCAGGGAACAAAAACTGTGTGCTAAAGTTTCCAACTGGTTTTTTATTTGTCAAGGACATGTATAAATTTGAACAATGCAAATGTTCACACATTTTTCTGATTGGAAATTATTGCCAAGGGAAACAAATTTTAAACGCCCAAATGTATGCACAAGAAATCAACCGTATACAAGTTATAAGAAAAAGTTAAACATTTTCAATCCAACGACAGTATCGCAAACGTAACATGGACATGCATGAGGAGTACACAGGGTGTGAATTTACCATATATAATATACTAATGTTTCAGTTCAGTTCAGTGAAGTGAAGTGATCTGAAAATTTTTGAAGATGTGCACCCAGCTGATGGTAATAATAACATAACCCATTTCTTTGGGAATTTTGAAATAAAGCGTTTTTGGCTTGGGGGCGGTCCAGAATGTCAAATTGTTTAAAAATCCATATTCACTAAAACTGATGTGGTCAGGGCGTTCACAGTGTGCACCCAAAATAACCAAAATTGGTATTTTATTATATTTTGCATCCTGAAAAAATTTTTTTTTTTTGAACTGAAGAGCTGGTTACTCAGTGAGTAACTTGGAGTAACCACGATGACACCACTGCTTCTAGGGTTTCTTTAACCCTAAAAGGGATACCTTCATGGCCTCAGTTTCGTCACCTCGCTGAGTGTGTTCCATCAAAGGCGAGCTCTGAAAGGCGCCTGGGGTCCAATGGACCCCAGGAATCCCTTTTAGGGTTAAACATTCTTCCGTTTCTTTCAGAGAATCCTCTTAATATTCCTTTGGTGATTTTCCATAGATTCTTCAAGTATTTCTCAATTCTTCCCTCAAATAACTCTTTTAGATATTTCTCCAATAATTAAACTTGGAATTTCCTCAAGCATTCATCACTTATCTTAGTGTCCTTTTAAAGATTTCTTAAGAATTACTTCCTAAGACTACTTCAGAAATCCCTCCAAAAATTCCCTTTTCCAAAAAAAATCTTCAGGATTCTTCAAGAAGTTTCTCTAAGGTTTTACTAAGAGATTCATCATAGGATTCTCCATTAATTAAACAAAATCTCCAAGGATTCCTACTGAAGAAATTGAATTAATTAAATTAAATTAATTAAATTAAATTTTTAGATGGACTTCTGTAGGAGTTCTGTAGGAATTCTTCTGAAAAATCCTTCTGGACTTCCTCTAACGAATTTTTCAATATCCATCAACTCTAGGAGTTTTCTCAAGACTTCCTTCAGGAATTTTTGCTAGTATTCCTCTGGGCACTTTTCAAAAAAAATCTATTTCTCCAGAATTTATGATTGATTCCTCCAGAATTATTACGTTATTTTTTATATAATCCACTTCTAACAAATATACAAAAATAAGAAACAGAACAGAAACGCTTCATTATTCCATTGTTTTGAGTGGTATAAAAATGACAGCGTAAATGGCTAAATAGTAAAGAAACAGATATGCTATCTTATCAAAACAAATAACTTCTCCAGAAGTCTCTCCAAGGATTTAGGAAATGTTCTAAGGTTATTCAAAATTCTAAAGGATTTCCTTTACGGCAGCCTTTAGAAATTGTCCCCAAAATTCCTTCAGGAATTTTTCCAGAGATTTCTTTAGTAATTCTCTTGCGATTTGCCCGAAGATTCGTTCAGATTTTATTCAAGTATTCTCTTAGAGTTTCTTCAATTGATTTCATTCATTCATTCCTAAACTGATTTTTCCAGGTATTTTACAAATAATTTTGTACAAGAAATCTTTTGGGGTCTTTTTATGCAAGGATTTCTTCATGAATTAATTTAATTACTACAAGAAATTCCGTAGGAATTCCTCCAGGGGATGCATTGAGTGTTTTTGCTAGTTTTTTTTAGAAATTCCTCTAATAAGCCTATTTAAGGATTCATAAATTCCTCCAATGAATACTTTAGAAACTCAAAAAAAAAACAAGAATTGTTTGTGGTCTCTTCTGGCAATTATCTAAATTTTTTGAATATGGTAGGTGCGTGTACCAATCATGGCACTACCCAAGGAAAGCTATTTATACAAAAATAACGAGAAGACCAACGAATGTCAACAATTAGTTGAAAGACAGCTAAGTTTCCATACTTTACAGGAAAAATACAGAAACGGAGCGGAAACTACTTTTAGTATTGATTACAGCGCGTGCCAATTATAGGAACCCTGTACCAGTTGTTGCTATATTTGTTAACTTTGGTTCCTTTTCGCACTATTTGCATGCATTCCTTATGGGGTTAGCCATAACTGGTACACTATGGCGAAAAAGGGTGCAAGGAAGCCGAAATTTTAAGGAAAATGATTTATTTCTACCGTGATTTGAGGGAAATTGGAGTTTTAATGAGCGCGACAATCTTTTGTGAACGTGATCTGTTGTTCACAAAATTTTTCTAGTTGATTTACATCGTTAAAGGGTGAAAATCAACTATGGCGAACAATTGGTACTATAGCCATGATTGGTACACTTACCCTAATTCTCTTGAGATTTTTCTCGGTCGTTCCGTTGTAAATTCGTGGATTTATTTTTAATTTGCAAAGATGTATCTCATAGAACATCAAAAGTAATAACAGACGGAATTTAAAAAAAAAAATATCAGAAGAAATTTACAGAGGAATTACCAAAGAAGCATTTAAAAGTTGCCACTTAAATTTACAAACGAATCGACTAATTAATTTTCAAAGTACCTGTATGTGTCTCTGACAGGTTTTTGGCCGCTGAATCCGAATCCAGGCTCAGATTTGTTTCAGGACGTCACAATTTTGAGCTATACCTCAATTTATAGGGCAAAATATGCGATTTTGGGCTTTTTTGACTGCAAGCCGTTAAGCATGGAAATATTTTGTTTAAGCAATTAAAAGGTAAAATGGTCAATTGACATCCAAATTAACGACTCACGCAAAATATTTCGTTTTTCAAATCAAATTTGAAAGATTTATGCATTTTATGTTAATATGTAATCTTGCATGCAATTTTTGGAGGGTGGTTTGTATCGTACCTAACATAACCGCGGCCCAAAATCTGTCAGAGACACATTAGTTTGCTCTTGAGAGAGACCAAAAGTTAATTTTTGTTACGCTGTGATATTGAAAGAATTACAATAGTAATTGTCAGGTATATGAGCAAAGGGACTGCTGGTAGAACTTTTAGAGAAATTGCTGAATCTCGTAATATATTTCCAAACCCAAAGAATTTCAAAAAGATTTGTCAAAGATATTTTCAAAAATAACAACCTAGTTCAACTTTGAACATTATTGCCGATAAATTCCAAAAGAGTTATGCCGAAATAGTTTTCAAAAACATTTGCAGAGAAAATTCCAAGAATACTCTTATATGAACTTTCGGATCAACTCCAAACAAAGCATTTCCCAAGAATTTGCCAAAAAAAAACCGCCAAAAGATATTTGAAAGTTTTTTTCAGGTAATTCACAGAAAACTCGCCGAATAAATTACCAAAAAAAACGCCAAATGAATTACCCAATCAATTCCCCTAGGGATTGGCATACAAGTTTCCAGAAAAGTGTTAAAGTTATTCCGAAAGTTATTACCAGAGGTTTCCTCAAACGAATTGTCAAAAAAAGTCAGTAAAAAGTTGTAGACGCAATTCCCAACAGAATTTTCGTAGAAATAGAAATCTAAAGAAGTTCGTAGAAAAAAAATCGGAAGCCATTTTTGTAGCATTTCTAAGAATTAGTTGAAGAAGTTTCCAAAAGAAATGCCTAACAATTAATCAAATATATCGTCAAAGGAAATTTTCAGAGCGATAGCCGAATTATTTCTCAAATTAATGTTTAAAAATATTCCTTAACGAATCTGTACACGGGTTTCCGAATTAATTACTGAAAAATATAAAAAAAATCCGAAGAAATACTTAAAAAATTGTAATAAATTATGTAAAAATTCTCACAGGAATTGCTCCAAGAGATTCTACTGGAATTCCTCAATGAATCCTTTAGGAATTCTTCCAAGGTTTTTATCAGCTTTTTTTTCTATTAATACCTTTAACGGTTTCTTTAGCGATTACACCAGTTTCGTCCGTATTTCTTTCGCGAAACTTCTAACGAAATGTTTCTAACGATTTCATCAATATTTTTTTCTCAAGTGCGGAGCTCCAAGAACTCTTTCTTGGATATCTTTTACGATTCATCTCGGAAATACTTCAAGGACTTCTTTACAAATTCCTCGAAGATTTTCTGCGAAACTTGCAACAGCGATTCCTTAGGAAACTTCTTCTTCAATTCCTTGAAGGATTTTCTTCAGTATTATGTAATCCCAAGAACTCTATAAAGAGTTTCTTAAGATATCCACAAACGATTGCCACATGTTCTCTTCAGCATTTTTTCAGAGGAATACTTTGGAGTTCCTTCAAGATTTTTTTAGAAACTTCTTCAAGGGTTCTTTTTGCACTGCCTCATACGATTTTTCTTGGAAGTCCTTTCAAGGATTTCTTAAGAATTTGTTCAAGCATTTCTTTAGTAATCATACCTGCAGGGATTTCCTCATAAATTCCTCTAATAATTTCTGTAGAAAATCATTCAAAGATTCCTTAGGCAATGTTTTTAAGTCCTTTTTCACAATTCGTTCAAGAATCTTTTAAGAAATTCCAGTAAAAATTTAATCTTTTCAACAAGGATTTTGTTTTTCAAGTTACGTATAAAGATTCGTTCATGGATTTCTCGATGTTTTTCTTCAGATAACCCTACAAGGATGGACACATTCATCCCTAAAGAATTCCTGCACAAATTTCCTCAGGGGGTCTTACAGAAATTCACCCAAGGCCTCCTGCGGAAGTTCTTTTGAAGATTGTTTTTTTATTTGCACCAAAGAATTTGGAATTCTTTGGGGTTTCCGTCATTGATTTCTTGAGAAATTATCTAGGCATTTCATAATTAGTTCTTCCAAAAATCCCTTTGCTTACAGATTTTTTTCAAGAATCCTTTAAGTAATTACTCAAACCCAAGGAACAATTGAAAGTCATAAATAAGCATGCATGTCGAATTATTGCTGGTTTATAACATCTTAGCTGAACACAACCAAATGCTGAATAATAAACTGAAATGAAGTTATTTACATTGTAAATAAGCCAAAATGCAACATTTGACACTTATGTGAACAACGATTTAATTACAAACTTAACAAACGTCAGCAATTTTTGTTTGTTTGCTTTGTTCTTACTAGCTTTGATATAAGCAGAAGATGAACTGTTTTCTACACGTTAAAAAACTTACAGGGGATAGACAAAATGATCGGGACAGGCAAAATTTTCACTTTCCAAAAAATGTTCAACTGGCTGTAACTTTTCGAAAAGTGCATCGAACATTCTCAAATTTTTACTGTAAGTTCTTCAATTAGTTGTGTATCAGTGGACAAAATTTGAAAAAGATCGGACAATTCTTCACGAAGTTATAAATATTTTTGAAAAAGATAAAATTATCCGATAGCCAACTTTGAGCTGTTATACCTCCGGATTCAATGAACCGATTGCAATGAAATTTTGACCATTTATGGCTTATATAATGAACTCTGGAAAACATTTGACTTAACTTGAAATTTTTAACAAGCGAAAAAGTTATAGCGATTTTATTTTTTTCACGAGTTTTTAGTAAATTGGTCTATTTTTAATATGCATCCCATTACATTTTCAATTTATTGGCGGCTATGTTGTTACTTTCCTTGAAAACGCATTTATATATAAGTCAATTAGAAGGAAACTAAATGAACTATAATTTGCATCTTGAATTTTGAAACGATGTTGATGTTTTGGATAATTTGGTGTTTTATTAGAAAAATAATCTAATCGTTATAATTTTCTTCCGTGTTAAGAATATTAAGTTAAGTTAATGGTTTTTCATAGCTCATTATATAAGCCATAAATGGTCAAAATTTCATTACATTCGGTTAATTTAATCCGGAGATATAACAACTCAAAATTGGCTATCGGATAATTTTACCATTTTCAAAAATCTTCATACCTTTGTGAAGAATTGTCCGATCTTTTCCAAATTTTGTCCACTGATACACAACTAGTTGAAGAACTTACAGTTAAAATTTGAGAATATTTGATGCACTTTTCGAAAAGTTACAGCTAATTGAACATTTTTTGAAAAGTGAAAATTTTGTCAGTCCCGATCATTTTGTCTATCCCCTGTATGTTCCACATTTTTCAATAGCTGATTATTGTAGTTTATATAAGTCGAACAAAGGCTTTTGATTTTTAATACTTCAGCTATTGTGGATACGTTTAATAATGGTTTAACAGTAAGCAATATAAAATGATTTATGATTTGTTAGTTCGATTATCACTCTTCAATTGAACAACAGATTTAAGTGATGATAAGAGAGTAGTTCTTCAGCATTGAATGTGTATTGATGTTTGTTGTACATCAATGCTAAATATTTGAAACACTTGCTAATTCGTAGCCATTTTAGAGTTGCAGTCATCTTTACAACTTTTTTTGGTAAATATTTCCAACCTTCCATAAATCTGAATATTAATCTTTCGCGGCTTTATGAAGATGTTTCGCTCTCAGCGACCGACTTCTCAGTTCCAGGATGGCGTAGACGGCAAGGCATGCGACGGGTGATTGGCAGATCACGAGTTCAAATCCCAAGTTGAGAGAATTTTTAGAAGAGCTGGTGTGTTACAAATGTGTATGGATAAGACAAAAAACATAATTGGATAATAATTGCCTCTCGAACGTCAATTTGGTTTTTTTTTATTTTCAGCAGGTTATCATAGCTGAATACAAGTTTAATAAGAAGCAGATATAACACAGGTTTCTTCCGGCTGTAAAGCCTGTATCGCGCTTGGAGAGAAGAATGCTGAATAACTTCTCCACTTTTGTTTGAACAACGCCTGATTACAAGCTGTGATGAAATAATGTTAAACTGTTATTCAATCAAATGTGGAATAGAAATGTCATTGTAATGTTGGTTAAATGAGTGATTGTTCCTCAGGAGTACTATAGTACTCCTAGTACTTGTAGTACTACTTCATAGTACTGTAGTCATCCTTCCAGAACATCATCAAATTTACCTCCAAAATCAATCCAATACATCTTAGAATTCATCTAGGCGATTCTTAAAGATTTTTTTTAGAACTTTCTACAAAAAACCTACAGACATTTCTACAAGAATTCCTTCGAGAATACATTCAAATTTCTTTGGAAAATCTCCCAAGGATCCATTCGGGTATGGCTTCAAAAATCTCAAAAAATCATCAAATATATTTTCCATGAGGAATAACTGCAAGATTCCTTCTTGAAGAAATCTCTAAAATCATTCTTGGAGAAATTCTTGAGGTTCATCTGAAGGATGTCTTGAAGAGTTTCATGATATAATCCTTAAATGGCTTTATGAACGGTTCCAAAATGGTATTTCTGAACGACTTCTTGAAGAAATTCTTACAAAAAAAAATCTCAAAGGAATTCCTGAAGGATTTCTTGATAATTGTTTGAAGAAATTCTTGAAGAAATGTCAGGAGGAGTTCCTGAAGCAATCATTGTAAGTATTCGTAAACCAATGCTTAGAAAGTTTTCTTAAGCAATCCCTGAAAAAAGTTCTGAAGTAAATCATAGAGGAATTTTTGTAGAAGTCTTTGAAGTAACTGCCTTATAAATCGAAAAATATATTCTTGCCCGAAGGAATTCCCGCAGAAACCCTTCAAGAACGTAACATGCGTTCAGTTCTTAATTTTGATAAATGGGGCCCCTGAATTTCAGCTGCTATCTTATGCTAAATCAACACCTATGTTTGGTTCTGTGGTTAGGATATCAGGGACATTTTCATAATGCTCATGAATTATACTTCCATATCGGTACTAAATATCGTAAAATTCAATTTTGATTTCGAACACATTTTTTATTGTATTTTGGGGCTCCTGCAGGTGCAAAGAGTAGTCATCAAATTAGTATAAACAAAATTAACGAAACTACATGAATAAAGTGTGTACATTTATAATTGTTAATAATAGAACATCAAAATAGCCATCTGTGTTCCCCATTCCAAAATCTCTTGATAATCACGAAGAGGCCCCTACATACCTATCAGCAGATCGGCAAGTATTTAACTTATACTTATATGTAGGAATCTTTCGCTAATCACAGAACTTTATTCAAACTGGGCCCCCGAATTCAGGGGGCCTCCAAATCAGGGAAGGTTTATAACACTAGACCTACCCTGATTTGGAGGCCCCCTAGATTCGGGGGCCCGGTGCGGACCGCACCCTCCGCCCCCCCCCCTTGCTACGCCACTGGGAGGAGGTCGAGGCGTGGCACGGGAAGGTAAAGAACGCCGCCGCCGGTGACATCTATAAAACATGCGATAATAAAAGATGCCACGTTCCACCAACAAAGCAACCTAAAAGTGTGCCGTTTGCCTGAGACAAACTAGGAATGTGCATCCGACGTGGCGGGTTCCAGGAAGGACTCGCGGGAGATTGGAAGCTGAGTGGCGGCGGTGGGATCGAGACGAGGGTGAGCGGAAAGGAATATTTTTGAATACGAAATCAGCATACAAATTAGTTGATGCTTTTGGTATCCAACTTCGGTCTTCGACTCGGTGGGTGCGATGGGGGATGGCATCGTAGCGGGAAGGTGCCGTTGATTTCGGTTTTGACAACCGGAAGCTGTCGGTTAATTTTCCGATATTTATGATTCAAGCGCCAAAGGAGAAGGTTTGTACTCCTCGTTACAGAGACAGAGAAAGTAAGAATATTTTGTATACTGTATTTGAACTTTACATCAATTCATCAGGGCTGAATTTGAGATATGTTCGAGCAGTTCCTGGCCGGTTCTCAATAGACTGACTTTTGATTAGTGTAATACCCGATTTTTTTTTAGCAATATTATTCTTGCCATTAACCCTCGAGCAATCGCGCTATTGTATTTTGTACATCAAGTTGAAAAAAAAACCCGCTTTTTGTATTCAGCATTGGCGTGGTGCTGGCGGTGGTGGCCAACCGCGCGAGCTCCGGAACGTTAACAGAGCAGATAAATTGACCGGATTTCGTGAAAATCGTACCCAGGTTGTTCAGCCCGGTAGATAAGGGTGATGTTGAGGAATAGGCATGAGATAACGTTACCTTGTCGCACCCGGATGAGATCCGAATTAACTGGGTAGTTCACCCGAATCCCTTAAGAAGTTTTGCATATCGTCTAAATATCTGATATGCCAACAGAGTTCAGCTTATTGGACGCAGGGGCTTAATTTCCCCAGCAGAGAAGGAAAAGAAATCTGATCAGCTTCCCAGAAGAGTCGTTCTTGTCGATAAATAGGCGATGCGTTGGGAACTGGTAATCATCATATTTGTGGAGGATTTGCCGAACGGTAAAGATCTGGTCTGTTATCGACTGCCCATCGATGAGGCAGACTTGATGGCTTCCCATGAGCTTCAAAATGAAAAAAAAAGCATAAAAAAGAGAGAATGTTGTGATTAAATTAAATCAGGGCTTTAATGAGAGAACTTAGATAGCGAGAACAGGTGTAGTTCCTGGGAATTTGAAATGAGACTAAGGGGTTTCCAAGTGGCTTCAGGGGCGTTTCAGGGGGTTGTTTCAAGAGATTTCAGGTGTTTTCTGACTCTCTAAAATGCCCCTGAGACCCCATGTAACATCCCTGAGACGCGTTGAAGCGCTCTAAAAATGTCCTTGAGACACGCTGAAGCCCTGAGATCCCATATGACGTCCCTGAAGCGTTCCCGAGACCCACTGGAATTCCCTTGAACCCCCTGTGATCACCAAAAATGTCCTTGACACCTATTTGTACCGTTGAGATCCTCTGAAACGCCTCTTAGACTTTTAGATATATCTTGAAACCACTTTTGACCCCATGAAGCGCCCCAGAGGCTAACTGGGTTACCTTTGATAATCTCTGAGATCTCCTGAAACCCCCTAAGACCCACTTAACTCCCGAAGACCTTCAGGTATCATCTGAGACTTTCTGAAACGCTCCTGAGATTACCGGGTACCCCCTTGAAACCCCCGGGCACCCAGATGCGTCGCGGAGGCTCTTAAAACGCCCCTGGGACCCCATGTACTGCCCATGATCGCATATCAGTCCCATATTTGCCGGGCTTCCTATTGATATGGGACAATTATGCGATCATAGGCAGTGTTACACTCGTAATACCCCTTGAAACGCCTCTGCTACCCACTTCAACACCCCTTAGGTTCCTGAAGCCCCTGAGCCCTCCTTGTACTCTCTGAAACGTTGCTGCGACTACTAAGTACCCCCTTGAAACCATTGCACCCAGAAACGTCGTATGAGATACCTAAAACGCTCCCGAGACCCCATAGGATGCTCTTTATGCCTTCTGAAGCGCCTCTGAAGCCTCAGGGACCCCTTTAAGCGCCACTGAGATCCTCTAGCGTGCCCCTGATAGCCCTTGGAACTCCTCTGGGACCTCCTGTTACCCCCTGAAACGTCTCTGCGACGCCTCTGAGATCCATTGAAACACTCCTGAGACCTCCAGGTACCCCCCTGAGACCTCCTGGGACATCCTAAAGCGGTACTTCCTCCTAAGTACAATTTTAGGGGTTTTATTCTGCTCTATACCCCTAAACCTTCTGATAACCTCTTAAAGTTATAAAATATCTTTCGATTAAATGGGCCAATTTCGGAGAGGTTTTACAAACTGTATTAGCAGGGGCAATACAACTGTTGTAAAACAAAGTTTAAACATATTTCATTCTTTAAAAACGGTTATGATTATTTCTATTTCTTCAATCCTGATCAAACTGACAGGTACAGCGAAGTTTTTTTTCAATTTTGATTTGAAAATTTCTTCATATTGAAGAGTTTTGATGAGAGAAGTATTAAAACTGTGAGTTCTGACAACTTTTGCAATAAAATGGTAAAACAAATCAAACAAAACCTATCTGCAATGGAATTGTTACTCAAGCTGGAACGCCCCTGAAATCTCCTGAGACAACCTGAAACGCTCATGAAACCTCCTGGTATTCCTTGAGACCCCTGAAACGCTCTTATAACCTCTAGGTGCCTTCTGAAGCGCCCCTGAGACCACCTGGCTCCTGGTACACCCTGGAACAACACTGGAAGCTTCAGCGCCAATACCCCCTGCAACCCCTAAAACTCTTATAAGATCCCTTGGGATGCCAATGTGACCCCCGAAAACATCCTTGAGACCCCTGAAAAACCCCTGAAAAAAAAAAACTGTAGAATTTGCTTAAGTTAAAATATACTTAAAAAAATCCCTGAATCCCTATGAAACTCTTTGCCCCCGAGGCCCCCTAAAACACCCTTGAGACTTACTGAAAAGCCACTGAGCTCCCCTAGAGTTCCCATAAAACCTTATGAGAGCCCCTGTGACCCCTTGATATCTTCTGGTGCCCCTTGGAACCTCCTAAAACACCCCCGAGACACTTTGGAACGCCTTTGAGACTCTCTGAAACATCTCTGCAACCTCCCTCCCCCCCTAAGTCCGCTTGAAGTGCCCCTGAAGCTCCCTTAAGTCACCTGGAACTCTTTGGAAGCCTCCTGAAAACCCCTGAAACGCCCTAGATTTCTTTAGAATTTTCCCCAAAGTTTTCTAGAAATTACCCCAGAAATGTGTGATTTAAACTTGGATCTTTTTTTTTATAAAACTATCGTTGGATCCCTTCCGATATCGCTCCATGGATATCATTAGAAAGTCTTCCAGTAATTTCTTTCGGGAAGTCTTCTACGGATTACATTTGAAAGTTCTTTAGAACATCTAAAATAGATTAAAAAAAAGTCCGTCATAGAAACCAATCAGCGATTCTCAAAAAAAAACAAAGGAATTTCCAGATATTTCTCCTATGATTTCTTTAGAAAATCTTCTTCACATTTTTACAGAAATTTTTATAAAGGTTTACTCCATGCATTTTAACAATATAACCTGGAGATTCTTCCAAATACACCTAATGAGATTCCTCTATAAATTTGTCCAAGGCTTTCATGTCTAGGGAAATCTTCACTGGATTTCTTCCATAATTATTTATGGATTCGGCCTTAAAATCTATCAAGGCTCGTTTCAGAAGCTTCTCCAGGATTTTTTTTTTTTCAGAAATGCTTCCAAAGAAATCAAGGGCTTTCTTCAGATATTCCTTGATGAATATCTCCAGAAAAATCTTAACGAATTCTATCTATTTATATGGGTTTCTTCTACATAGGAATAGATTTGTACATTCTTTAAGAGATTCGTTTTAAAAAATTATCGGAAATTACTGCAGGTATTGCTTTAGAGATTTCTATAAGATTCTTTAACTAATGATTCCAATGTTTTCTTCAGAAAATTATCCAAATATTCCTTCAGGAATTCGTTCAGGTGTTCCATTGAAAATTTTCACAGTAATATGTCCAGAAATTTCATCAGGGATTCATCCTGAAGATACTGCAGGAATCGCTCCAGAGACCGTTGCATTGCAAATTAAGTTTTAGTGATTTAGACAGGAATTCCTTCGGAGATTCCTGCAGGAGTTCATACAGAAAATTCCTGTTTGGTCAAATTCGACAAACTTGAAAGTCACATTAAGGCTAACACACTTTTTTTGTTGAATTAAACCCAAAATGGTTATCAGCTCGGCAAACATGATGGTTAATATCCATTTTCAACAAACATGTTTGTTAATCTGAACAATTTTATTAAAGGTTCACCAACCTAACCAAATTTATGTGCGTGATAAATTACCTTTAAGAATAACTCCAATAATTTATCCGTCGATTCTTTAAGAAATTTATTCAAAAATATTTCCAAAGAATTTCAGCAGCAATTTTTTAGAGATTTCTCAATAGTTTTTTTCTAAGGTTCTTTTCTGACATTTATGTATGCATTTCTTCAGGTACATAGAGGTTTTTTTTTACGGAAAATCATCCACAGATTTATCCAGGAAAACTTTCTGAAATCCTCCAAAAGTTTTGTTAAAGGATTTCTCAAGGAATTTTCCTATAAATCGCTCAATTATTTTTTTCCTAGAAATTCCACCAAGGCTTTCCCGAGAAGCTTCCTTCAATGAATTTTCATAGAATTTCCTCTGATATCATTCCAGAGATTCAGTCGAAAATGCTTTCTATGATTGCTACTGGGATTCTACTGAAGATTTTTTTCCGAAATTCCTTCGGGGTTTCTTTTAGAAATTCCTGCTGGGAACCATTCCAAATCTCCTTCGAGAAGATATTTTAATCACCAGATATTGCTTTAAAACTTTCGGGATTTTTTTTTTTTCAGAAATTCAGGATTTCCTAAAAAATCTTCAAAAGAAAATTACAAATTCTGCGTGAATCACTTTGGAACTGATTCACAGGGAATTCTTTAAGAAATTTCTTCGGTGATTCCTGCATTAATCCTTACAAGGATTTTTTAAAGAAATTGCTACTGCAGTTCCAACAGAATAACCTTTTGGGTTTTTAAAGATCTCTGCAGGATTTGTTCAGGTATTCCTCCTGGGATTTTTCGATAGTTCGTCTTGAAATTGGAAAAAAAATACTGATAAGTTATGTAAGGAATCCCTTTAGCAATTTCTAAGAAATCCCTTAAAGATTATTTGAAGAAATATCTTGAAAAGCTCCCGGAGATACCTTTGGTCATTCCGAGAATAAGTGTTTTCACTTCTCTAAGTAAGTGTTCAACTTCTCACTTCTCTGAAAAAAATCTTAAGAGATTTCTGAAGGTACTGTGCAAGTAATTATCAGGAAAAATGCTCAATAATTGTCTGGAAGGATTCCTGGGAAATCCGTAAAAAAAAATATCCGCAGAAACCGTACACAAAAGTGCTGGGGAAACTTTTGAAGAAATCCCTTAATACATATTTGAGGAAACCCTGGAGGGTTAACTGAAGGAATCCTTGGAAGAAATGCTGGAGATACCCATGAAAGAATGCTCCAAAACAGAATCTTATGCTATTTCTTCGGAGATTTCTTGGAGGAATGTTTTAGAGAATCACTGAATAAACTGAATTTTTGAAGATATATTTGAAATAATACCTGGAAGAACTGCAGAACCCACTGAAGAAAAACTTCTTGAAAAAATCCTTGAAAAATCCTAATGAATAGATTCTGGATTAATGTGTGCCGCAACGGTTGAGAGAATCAGTGGACAAAAATCTGTCAAAAAATCCCTGTAGGAAGGCGTGAATAAACCCAAAGCAATGCCATGAGGAAATATTCTGTAGAAATCCCTGGTGGAACCCCCAGAAGAATCTGTTTTGTATTTCTAGAGGATTTTCCAAATAGATGCCAAAGAAAATCACTGAAAAATTGGAGCTGACGGAAAGTCTGAAGAAATTCAAACTTAAATTTCTGATACATTTTAGGAAAAAAAAATTCTAAAGGAAAATCTTAGAGGAATTTGAGAAAGAAGCTTTGCGAACAAATTCTCCTGGAATTGAATCTTTTGAAGAAATGTTTGTAGGAATTCCTGGAGAAACTCCTGAAGAAATTCATCCACAGATTTTCGTAGAGATAGGGAAGATTCAAATATTACGTCCATCATTTTTTGGGATTTCTAGACCCCCCCTCCCCCCTCTGTCACGCTATTTTCCTATACCTAATACACGTACTGTCACACTTTTCTAGACCCCCTCCCTCCCCCAAATCTTGGACGTAATTTTTTAACGTTCCCATACCATGGAAAAACTCCTGAAAAAAAATTAGACAACACTTCTGGATAAGATGTTTGAAGAAATACAAGCTTTCTGGTGTGTGGCATTCCTTCAAGGAAAAACCTATAGAATCCCTTTAGAAATTTCAGGGGGAATTTCGTAAGCAAATTCAGTACGTGAAACAGTTTCAAGATGAACCATTTGAGAAATTCCTTGAGAAACTCCTGAGAAAGTCCGAGGGAAAGCTCCTAAGTTCATCCTGAAGCAGGCCTAGTGGTTAGCATGAGTCAAAGAGGTCGTTTTTTTTTTTCAGATTAAGCGTTTTTGGTTCCATTTCGGGTCCTGAACAACTGTGCAAAATTTGAGCGAGTTATACCTTCACTTTGCGCATCGCGATTGAAATTTGTATGGAATTTCATATGGTAAAACTTACTTTAATAAAATTTCCTTATAAAAGCTTGATTGACCGCCCGTAGATGCTACTCCAGTGTCGCCAGACCAGCTACACTCGCACAAGGAATCAATGGGATTATCTGCCGAGGACTAGCAGGCATCTTCAGTGTGTGAGCGTTGGTGATCTTTCATTTTTTAGGCGACAATGGCGCCTGCCACGTCAGGTTGCAGGTCAATGTGGGGAAGGGGAAGGAAGGGATGATTGCAATCGTTTGTATCCACATCAAACCGAATACACCTCTGCGTCTGCATACACTCAAGCGGATGTCGGAGTGTTGGTGGGATATTGTTGGCAGATGGTTCACCCATTGGTGCGAGGATGCCAAGCGTAAGGTGATAGATTAGTGCGATTATTACTTTGAAGCTACAGCGGCACAGTTCGCTGGATTGCATAACTTGTAGGCGTTATCTGATAGGTTTACACTGTGCTGTGAAAGTTGGAAGCAAGGTAAACCAGTGTTGGTAAAATTATACTAAAAGCGCACTCGAGCCGGGGCCCGTGGCGTAGTGGCTACACGTTTGCTTCATAAGCAGATGGTCATGGGTTCGATCCCAGCCCCGGCACTATCGTCAGTTGCTCTTTCCCCCTGAGTGGAGCTGACACTGGTCCTCTTCTGAGCCCATGGCTCAAATGAACCCGGATACTTGGACATCCGCGAACGGCAACCCATAATGGACCCCCAAATTAAAATAGAATACATTTAGGCGCTGTACAAAGTGAATGTACAGCTTCCAATTGGAATCGCTCACAAAGAGATCCATTCCAGGGGATTTCAGGAACGTTTTAAGGACGTTTCGGGATTGGAGCCTTTGATAGCATTTCAGGAGTGCTTCATGGATTTTCCAATGGCATTACAGGAGGTTTTAGAGCCTTTTAAAGGCAATATAGGGTGGGTGATCAGTTTCAGTGGCATTTCAAATAGATTATGCTCATTTCAAAGACGTCTCAATGGGATTATGGAGGTTTTAGGGGCGAGAGTTTCAATGCTTTTTCCGCAGGGGTCTCAAGAGCCTTTTGAGGTCGATTCAAGGAATTAAAAAGGAATTTCATGGGGTCTGAGTATAAGTTTAAAAGCGTTTAGGGATTATGGAGGTTTCAAGTGCCGTAAGACCTCCAGGTACTCTTCTGAAATACAGTGAGACTGCCCAAAATGCCCCTGGGCCCCTAAAACGCCTCTGAGATCCCAGAAAGTTCCCTGAGACCCACAGAAAGTACGCCAGAAACCACCTGAGGTCCAGAAAACTCAAAAAGGAAACGCCTTTATGCACCCTCTGAGACACTCTGAAGCGTCCCTGACCCCTACAGGTATCCCTTGAGACCCTCTGAAATGCTTTTGAGGCCCTGAGGTGCCCATAAAATGCCATTGAGACCCCTGGAACACGTTTGGATCATTCCTAAAGCCTCTTAAAACGCCCTTGAGATTCTCTGGAACGACCCTGAGTCCCCTTGAAGAGCCCCAAATACTCTCTGGAACCTCCATGAAGCTACCTGAGACACCTTGGAATGCCCCTGAGAAATCTCAGTACCTTCTGAGACCCTCTGAAACGTTCCTATGTTCTCTGGGTGCTCCCTGAAGCCCCCTGGGGTCTCCTAAAAAGCTCAATAGACCGCCAATGCGCCCCTTAGACCTCCTGGTATCCCGTGGAATGCCACTGAGACCTCCAGATACCTCCTGAAATGCTTCTGAGACCTCCTGAAACGCTCCTATTTAACAGACGTTTGTTAAGTGTAATCTTACTGTAGTACATACGTGAAGTCACAATCGATATCATAACTGAGAGTGAGAGCGAGTGATTGTAGTTAAATTAAAACTCAAAATGTTTAATAGAGAAAGCGCTGAATACAGCATAAAAACAAAGATATGATGAAAGCTGCGGATATTTTCAGAGTAATTTCTTAGAGAATTTCTGGTGAAGTTTTCGCACAAATCGCTGAAAGAATGCCCTGTGGAATTTTTATTGGAAGGTTTTCAAAAATATGTATACAAACATCAGGGGCCCATATAGCCGAGGCGGTAAACGCACGGGTATTCAGCATGACCATGCTGAGGGTGACGGGTTCGATTCCCGGTCGGTCCAGGATCTTTTCGTAAAGGAAATTTCCTTGACTTCCTTGGGCATAGAGTATCTTCGTGCCTGCCACACGATTTACACATGCAAAATGGTCATTGGCAGAGGAAGCTCTCAGTTAATAACTGTGGAAGTGCTCATAGAACACTAAGCTGAGAAGCAGGCTTTGTCCCAGTGAGGACGTTACGCCAAGAAGAGGAGGAGGTATACAAACATCAGGAAAATTACTGGATAGTTCCATCTAAGAATTCAGTGAAGAATTTTAAGAATTTAAGAATCATATTTTATAGGAATACTTGGATCGACTTCAGAACGAATCACCATAATTATTTCTAGCGAAGGAATCGTAGAAATATCAAGTGAAATATTTGGGAAAATTCAAAAAGGACTCATCCCGAGAACATCTGGAGAAATTATCGAAATAAGTGTTTGAGGATCATTTTTTTTTTCTAAGAATCCTTGTACAATTCCTGAAGAACTTCTCGAAGGGATTTCTTGAGAGCTCCTTATAGATATAAATTCCAAAAAAAAATCCTTGGATACTTTTAAGAGGAATGTTCGAAATATACCACACGAATTTGTGAATGAATCTTTGAAAGAGCATTGCTAGGAATTGCTTAAGGTAATTTTGGAAAGAAAATTACAGGAATCTCCGAATGAATTCCCGGAGAATTTTAAAAAAAGACAATTCACACCGTCTTCAGCCAGAGGCTGCACAGACTGAACACATTACTTACACTAGACAACGGACAACACACAGAACACCCAGTGGCCCAGTGATGAATTTTTCGTTTGACGAAAAGTTTCCACCGACTGGAGCGGGAATCGAACCCACACTCCGAGGCTTACAATACGTCTAGACGACTGCCGCCGCTAACCGCACGGCCACGAAGCCCACAAACTTTTGGTGGATTTTTAGAAAAAAAAATTCTGAAGGAAATCTCACATAAACTTATGACGAAATCCTAGCAGATCCTTCTGTCGAAATGCCCAAAAAAATCCTGAAGCACGGATGCATGTCTGGATGATTCTTTGGAGAACGATTTGAAGATTTTATTAAACTTTTCAGCAACAAATCTCGGAGAAATAAATAAAGATTCTTTTGTTGGAATTTCAAAAGAAATTCTTTGACGAATACATGAAAAAAAAACGAAGAGCATCTGCGTCTGAAGGAAATGTTGTATAAATGGTCATGAAAATCATCCGAGATTTTTTTGCCAAAGGAACATTTTGATGAATCGCTAGAGATATTTCATGAAAAATTTCTGAAGAAATCCTTGGCGGAACTCGTAAATAAATCGTTGGATGAATTGGCCGGGCATCTTCTGGGCACTTTATTCAGCTACCGCTTAAAAAATCACGATGATCTTGAAACGAAATTCTGGTAGAATATGTGATGAAATTGTTTCAAAAGTATTTGAAATAGTTCTGCCGAAAATGCTCAAAGGAATTGGAAAATAAATCCATTTGTAACCTAAGGAGGTATGTATGCCTGAAAGTGATCTTGAAGAAATTCTTAAACAAAAATCCCTTAGGCATTCATGGTCAAACCTTCGAAAGAGTCTGCGGAAAATTCTATGAAATTTATCTGAGTTTTTTCTTAAATTTTTCTTAAAATTTCTAAAAAAAAATCACCATGAATACCTCCAGGAACAACGCCAGAAATTCTCTAGGAGATTCTTTAACGATTTATCGAAAATGTTCTGGAATGTTTACAGAAAGAAGAATTTCGCCGAATTTCTTATAATAATTTTAGCCAATATACCTCTGAAGATTCCTCTTTGTATCTCTTCAGAATGCATCCCTGTCCATGCATTTCTTAGGGAATTCCTCCAGAGGTTCTTTTAGGAATTCTTTCGGGAAGTTTCCTTGGAACTTCACTAACAGTTTCTCAAGATTTTTCTTGAAATGGATTTTCTCAGAAATCTCTTCTGAAATTCCTCAAGGATTTTATAGGAAATTCCTTCAAGGATTTCTACATAAGTTCATGCATTTATTTCTTCAAATACTTCCTCTAGAAATATTGCCCGATTTTTTCCATGAGTTTTCTTTGGGATATCTCCGAAAATACTTCTACAAATTTCTTGAAAAGTATTATTATAAATTTCTCTACGGGTTTCCCCAGAAATTCTACCAAACTTTCTGCAAGAGATGCAACTTCAGTAGCTATTTCAATTCGTTGATTCTTTCAGAAATTCTTCTATGATTTTATTTAAAAATTCAGATTTTTTTCCAGAAACTTTTTACAGAAACTATTGCTTGTATTTCTCCAGAGGTTCTTCAGGTATTATTTACTCCATTAATTTAGATAATGGAGCGGACCTGGTGTGATGGTTAGAACACTTGACTATCACGTCGAGGACCTGGGATCGAATCCCACTCCCGACAAACTCGCAAAATGTGAGTTCTTCCTTCGGAAGGGAAGTAAAGCGTGGGTCCCGAGATGAACTAGCCCAAGGCTAAAAATCTCGTTATTACAGATAAAAAAAAATTAGATAATTTCTCGGATGTTAAGGCCGTGAAAATATTATTTTTTTCATGCCCTAGACGTCTCAACCGGGTACGAGAGTGAGGGGACAAAAAATAATAAGGAACGAAAAAATAAAAACCCAAAAATAAAAAACAATTGAAAAATTTAAAATTAGACCCAGCATTTAAAAATTATTTTTCAACTATGGAAAAATTGTTGCTTTCTATTGAAAATGGAGTCACAGGCTGCCATGTGTATTTTTCGCTCGTTCAATATTTTTGGATTTTTGAAGGGGGGGGGGAGAGGTACATAAAACAAATTAAATATTTGCATCGGCCTAATTTGAACATTCCTCCTGCAAGAGAATCTTCTGGAAGGGGTTTTGTCAATAGCTCCTTCAGATTTTCATCCAAGCATTGCTTTGGATTTATTCGAACCTTCCTTCAGGAAGTCCTTCAGTTTTTTTCCAACAATTCTCTCAACAATTACTTCAGACATTATTGCTGAATCTATTCCATTACATTTTCAAAGATTTTCTGAAGAAAAATCTATAATTACCTTTCAAACATTTTTTTTTTTTTCAAATCCTTCAGTAATTCTCTAAAGAATTCCTCCAGATTTTTGTTTCTGCAGGATTCCCTTCAGAAATTTCTCCAAGAAGTGGTTTGGGAAGTTTCCTGTTCAAATCCCTTCAGAAATTGTAAAAGAAATTATTTTGAAAATTACACAAATTCTTCTACGGATTTTTACAGGAACCTCTTGAATTGGAATAACTCGCAGATTTTTTCGAAGAAGATGTTTCTTCAGATATTATAATTATCCTGGAAATTTATCTAGGAATTATTCAAGAGATAACCACGGAAATTGCTTCAGGAATATTTGTTCAAGAATTCCTTTACAAAAATCCCAGAATTTCTTCTATCAGTTTCCGAAGGAATATGCAGGAGTTTTTTTTTTTTGATTTCTTTAGACAATCGTTCAGCGATTCCTTAGAAATTCCTTCCGGGATTTCTTTAAGAATTCTTCAGTACCTTTCGTGCAATTGCTGGAAGAACTTCTGAAAAATTCCAGGATTAATATCTGAATGAATTCGGCACAATGCTTAGACATCTCAGGAGATGGAATTGCAACAGCAATTTTTAAAAAAAAATCGTTGTAGAATTTTCTGCAGGAATCACTGAAGGAATTTCTCAGAGAGGTCTTGAAGAAGCCCTGGGAATAATTTCCAAAGCAACTCCTCTAGAATTTGTAAAGGGCTTTTACAAAGAATTTCTTTGAAGGAATCTCTTTCTGAAGTACCTGAAGAAATTCGTAAAATCTGAAGAAAACTCTCAAGCAGCAGGAATTTCTGAAAGAAACCCTGAAGAAATCTTCATCAGAATACATGTAGAAATCCCAAAGAAATTCGTGACGGAACGAAGAAGAATTTCTTAAGAGCTTCCTGGAGAAACACTTGGAAAACTTCTCGGGAAACCCTTGGTGAGATTCTTAGAAAAAAAATATTGAGACATTTATAGCAAAAATTCCGAAGAAATCTATGAATATAATTCTTGGAGGATGATCTGGAAGCATTAGTAGCAAAATCCGTGGATGAATTGCTGAAAAAAAGAACCCCCAAGGCGAAACTGGATCCATTTCCTCACTTTTTGGTTTTTGATTTTTTATAAAATAACGAAGCAATATTTTCAAAATCGGTTTTCGTACACATGTAGAGTATGGAGTTAGATATCCCCTGTTTTTTTTTTCGTGGTAGAAAATGTTTTTCGTTTTTTCAAAATCCATTTTTGAATAAAATTTCACAAAAAAATGGTTTCTGCAAAAATGGGAAACTTTTTCCACCACAAAAAAATTCAGAAGATACCTTGATCCATGCTCTACATGTGCACGAAAACCGATTTTGAAAAAATTGTTCCGTTATTTAATAAAAAATCAAAAACCAAAAAAGTGAGGAAATGCTTCCAGTTTCGCCTTAAGAGAAATATCTCTAAAGAAGAATTCCCGTAAAAGTTCATAAGAAATGCTTTTTTTTCTATTTCTCAAACAATCTGAGGAGAAATTGTAGGAGTTACCATTAGAGGAAATGCCGGGTATTTTTTAGCGGAATGCATAGAGGAATATCTGAAGGAAATCCGGTATGAACTCTTGCAGGAATCTCCGGAAGAATTCCTGCAGGTATTTTTTGGTTGAATCCCTGAATACGTTTCTGGACACATTCATGTGGGAATTTCTAATGGAAACCCTCGAGAAATTCCTGAACAAATCTCAGGTTGGCTGGAGAAATTCCTGAAGGAATATCTGGAAAATATTCTGAATTGGATGAGTTTATTAAAGAATGCACGAAAGTATTTCTGCAGATTCTCTGTAGAAATTTTTGAAGGAACTCCTGCAGAAATATCCGAAAATTTCTTTAAACAAAACCCCTGAAAGAACGTCTCAAGTAGTTCCTCGTGGAGTTTCAAAAGAAATCCAAAGAAATCTAGTGAATAGAATTATTGGAGAGATTTCTGCAAACATTAATCTGAGTAGATTTTAAGACAGAATTCCTGGGGTATTTTTTGAAAGATCTATAGAATAATTGTGGAAGAAATCGATGGAAGATTCCCTTGGACAAATTTGTAGAGGAATCTCATAAGGACCTCGATGACACCACTTATGTGTAACGCTTTTTTTTTCGGTAGACTTCAGTGGGCTGAACACGTAGTGCGTATGCCAGAAAGTTAACAAGGAAAGGTAAGTACCAATTAAACTAATATCAGCTTGATAAGCCTGTGCACAAGGGGGAGGGGGGTCTTTGGTTATTAAACCACCCCCCCCCCCCCTGCCGCTTTATACATACTAGGAGCCCCTCCGCCTTTTGCCAAAATCGGGAAAAACCCCTTGGCCCTTGGCGCCACTTCTGTGCACGGGCCTGCAGCTTAATATATCATCATCCAAATGTTTTCCTCCACTCGGAAGAAACTTGAATTTTTGTGAATTAAAACAAATACAGTTTCCCAAGCAACAGCATTCACCCCATCCTGTACACAGATGTGACCGACCAATCAGAATTAAGTTTTCATACCGGGAAGCTTGAATTTATAGTTTCTACTTACTTCCCTCTCCTTCCGGTCACAAAATCACAGTCGGATCCCATTCAGCAGAAGGAATGTGGCTTCCCCTTCTGACTCAAAGCAAACCTCAGACCACTCCACCGTCAGACTTCCGTTCCATTCCATACTCTAGGATCCGTAGTCTCGGCACGGACACCCATCACTCCCACTAGAACTAGGTAGAAGCCAGACTTCTAGGCGGAGAGAATTCCGGCAGCTGTTTTGCGGAAGAAGCTCCCCCGTGTGTTTGGCTTTTCAGCCTGATGGAATATTTACCGATGCACTAGATAGAGACAGATCCTCCCTCCCTTCCAGTGCAGTAGTAGCTCACATACCGAAACGATATGAAGGATTTATGTATCTCATTCATATCTGATTTTAATATTCTCTTGTTTCTGGTTCCGCTTCCGGTTGGGCGGATCAACGACGAGACTGTACCGCGCTGGCTTCGCCTTCGTCAACAGCAGATTTGACTACTAGGTACCCAACAGTAGACTTGGCAGAATCAACTCCAACTGCGACAAGACGTCGTCAGAAGGTCACAAGCTAAGCAACGAACAACGGTTTGTTGCTATTGTTATTGCTTGCTGCTTGCCGCCTGCCGTCGTTGTCGTTATATCCGGTGTAGTTTTGAATTATGGCATCATCTTCGTCAACTGTTGTATCTTACCGACCGGAATGCTAAGTCGTTTCTCGAAGATCAGCAAGCAGTACAGGGTTGAATCCATTGAGAATGGCTAAGTACTATAACTTTATTGTCAGACAACATACATATTTTACCTTATGTTAAGCTATTCACAGTGTGTTTTAGTTGACAAATTTAGAGATAAATTTAAAAAAAAAAATATATTTGTTTTTCTGATGGGATTCGAACCTACGACTCCGCATGGATAGTTCGGCGCTTTAACCAAGTAAGCCACAGCTAGATAACCCAAAATGGAGGTACAGTAGAACATTTTTACCAAATTGATCCAAGGATAACACATCGAAGAATGAACCTTATTGAAATAATTTTCATTCAGCACCCTCAAGAGTATTTCACGTTATAAAACCCGGCCAAAGGATCTGCAAAGCCCAATATTTAAAAAACATTCAGTCAAATCCTCCCGCGTTTCAACATTCCACTATAAAATCGGTTTCGACCGATTTTCCCGCGGAAAAGAAAATCCAAACTGCTCGCGAGGGGCTGAAAGCCGCTTTCCGGTCGGTGATCGGGACAATCCCACGCACAACAATCGGAGAGCCGTTCTGGTTCCGTGGAAAAGTTTCGTTTCTGGAGCGCACGACAGGGATGCAGGAAATTTAATTTATTAAAACACATAACATGTGAAATATAATAAATTTATAAATGATCGCGAGTGGCTCTTTACCACCGTCCGCCATCCATTTCACCACAGTTCGACAATTTATTTTGAGCCGATTTTTTTTTGCCCAACCCTTGCCTCCGTCACGCTCGGCTTCGTGCTTTGTTGTTTGAGTTATTTTCCTCTGCATTGGTTGAGTTTGAGCGGGTCCCAGTCGGGCCCAACCGTGCCGTGCCACCCGGTTCATGAAGCTCCCCGAATATCACTATAAAATTGCATATTTTAATTTCGCTCTGCTGGAGCAGCAATGAAACGCAAGGCAGAAAAAAAGAGAAATGTTTTAAAATAAGAATATAAAAATAAATAGCTGGAATTTCATACCCATCTTGTTTCTGCTGCTACAGCACAGGGGTACTGCCTCCTCTCTCTCGTTCTCACTTCTCCGATCGTCGTCATAATCGACTCAGCATGGTTCTAGGCAGTGCAGTGTAGGTAGGCCAGCGGTCCTTCAATACAAGTAACTAAAGATTTAATCCGAAATAATTCTTAAATCCAAAAAGTCCAGAATTTAACACATTTCTTAAAACACTGATCTCATATTCCTATTCTTGAAAGGGCCGCCCTCAATTCTGTGTTAAGAAGATTATATTTTCAGCATCAGAAGCTTTTCAGGATGTCTCAGAGCGCTCCAGGAGTTATCAAGTGGTCTCATGGGCATTTGGGAAGGGTGGTCCGGACGGTTTCCGAGGCGATTCATGGGGTTTCAGAAGCATTCTAGGTCTTCATGGTGCTTCAGGAGCCTCAGAGGGTTTCAGGAGGTTTCCGGGGCGTTTCAGGGGGGCTTCATGGGACTTCAGGAGCACCAGAAAACCTCAAGGGCGTTTCAAGAATTCTCAGGGGCTTTTCAGGGAGATCAGAGTGTGCCATCTAGCTTTAGGAAGATGGGGAGAGGGGATACAGGGTGTCTCAGGGAGTTTCTGGGGGTTTCCGGCAGTCTCAGAGACGTTTCAGTGGGCCTCAAGAGAAGAAAGGGGCTTTTCAGGGGGTTCTATGGAGTTCTAGAAGGTCTCAGGGACGTTTCATCTGATTACAGGAGGGTTCCGGATGGTCTCATGGGCGTTCCAAGAAGTACTAGGTGGTTCAGGGGGTATCAGGAGGTCTCAGATGCATTACAGGGACTTTTCAGACGGTCAGGAGCATTTCAAAAAGGCCTCGTGGAAATACCGCGGGCGTTTCAGGGAGCCCCTGAGGGGGGGGGGGGGAGGTGGTTTACATCTCAAGTGACACACATGTCACAGAAGAGTTCCGGCAGCGCATGAAGTCACTGTGGCTTACTTGTAACAAATAAATACTTATTTGCTAGAAGAAAGTCACAATGATTTCCGCGCAACCAAAACCTGTACCGTGACTCTTCTGTGACACGTGTGTTACTTGGGATCGGAAGAGTACGGAGGATTCAAGGTATTTTCGGAAATTTCAGGATGTCTCTAGGGGTTTCAGGGAATATCTAGGGATCTCGATCTTAGGGGCATATCAGAGGTCTGATATGGTTTCACGAGTGTATCGAAACCAGATCTATCTGCTCCACTTGTATGAAGGCTTTATCAAGCTGGCGGGATAACGTAAAGTGATCGTCGTGTAGAAGAAGTATCGATCGCCCAAGAAATGTGATGTTGCCCAGTGTAGTAAAAGCCTTACCTTTGGACATGGCACAAGGAACTGCTACATGCTCCCCCGTTGAAGCAAGTGCACCTGAAACCACTCGCCCAGCACCTGCAGCATAAAGGACGACGGCACCAAGCCAAAGTGCGCCAACTGCAACGAGAAGCACGAAGCCTTCAACCGATGCTGCCACAAACGGGCAGAATCAATCGAAATCCGTAAGAAAGCCTCAACGAAGAGCAAGCATGTACGTGAATGTCGCCCTCCTGCTTCACCCCCGATGACCGATTTCCTGCGCTTTTGATTCATGGTACCGAACCTTCCCTCGCTACTAGCAAATCGCTAGTCACAGTACCAGCCACAACCCCGTCGGTGCAAGTTAGGGTAACACGGAACGCAACACCCCAGCAATCGTTACCATAGAAGACGGCACTAGCTTTCCAATGCAAGCGATCGTGGGATTCACCCAGAGCCAACGACTGCGACCAAATCAATACCACATCAGGACTTCATTAACCAATATGGGGCGCAAACTTTGGAGGATGATCCTAAACTGGAACCCTTTTTCCATTCGGAGTAAAAACTACGAACTCGTCGATTTCCTCGACCACAACGACATTGACATAGCCTTCATCAACGAGACGCCGGACGAAAAAGTCTCTGCCTTGCATTTCAATATCAAGTGCACTTTGCTGCTAAGCTATTAGCTGACAATCATTGAGGCCGTAGGAGTCGAGGTGAATGCTACCGTTGTTGGTCCAATTAGTATCATCAATGCCTTCCACCTCAAGCAAACCTCAATAAAAACTCGGTGGCGGCCTTAAAACAAAATCTCCACAAGCTCACACGGCGCAGCGGTGATGTTAACGCTCGACATGAAGCTTGGGGAAACACAACTCTCCGACAGGACCTGGAGGGAGACGCCTACACCACTTTGAGTCCGGAAGCTCCCACCTGGGACCCACTCAACCATCGACATATTCTTCATCAACATCGAAGGCAACATTTCCCAGCCGGTCGCCACCCGGATCTCAACTTGATCAACTTTCCGATGGTGATGGTGCCCTAAATTGGATTCCCGATTTGCCGGCACTCGATCACCCGGAGGAACTACCATCGCGTTGACTGGGACCGCTTCCAGTAGCGTTGCGTAGATGACAGTGTCGACTACGAGGCAGTTCTCAACACCCTTGAGGACATTGACCGGCAGCTGCACAGCAACGAGGTGACCATCTTCCTGGTTAGAGAACAGCGCGTCGCCAGGACCCGAAAGGACAAGACTGTAACTGCCGACTAGCCCAGTAGGGGAGCCTTCCTGAGACTCCCTGAAACAACACCTCAGGGTCGGCATGCTTCTCGACCAGTTATTCGCGGGCAGAGAATCTTCGCAATGTCGTACATAAAAACTCACGTCACGTTACATTTTTACACATTTATTCCCGGACTTTTCCGGCCTCTTACTCTTCTTACACTTCCCACATTCTTACATCTACTCTAACCTGTTCATTCCAATTCCTACTTCTTCGGGACCCCTTCTACCTTCCACCTTTCACCACCAGCTTCCACCAGATCCTGTACGCTGGCGGCATTACGTTGTAGCCTTCGGGGATAACGATGGTAGCTACCGCGGGTTCATCCAGTCATAAGGCTGCCGAGTGTGTTGGCGGTTTCGGTCGACGTCAGGAAATGATCAAACTGCCCAACGTAGGGGGGGGGGGGTCTTCTAGTACACTCCCAGAACCGAAGTTCTGTCCAAAAATAGCGGGGTTCTATGGATCCGGATGAACGTATTAGGATCATATAGGTTTGCTGGAGGAAGAACCAATTACCTGCTGTCCTTCTACGCTTCACTCGCTTTTCCGTCTATATCTTCAACTCTTTCTATGCGGGTACAACCTTCCGCACGATTGTTCACTACAGCCTCTTAGGTTGGCGGTTCTTTTGGCAGTTTCTCAAGAATCATGGAGTCCAAATGGGTCACTGTCCTTCAAACTCGGTCAGCGACCTAGACCATTCGTGTCCCTCTCTCATCATCGTGCCCGTTAGCTCGTCCAGTCCATCTTTGTTTCTTCATCCATTCCTTCCAGGTTACCAATAGGATCTGCTTGTTCCTCTGGTGGTGGGTTTTGTAAACTGGTGGCGTAGTATGGTACACTGTTCAACTACGGTCTTGCAGACATCTAACTAACGGAGAAAACTACACAACAGATACGAACACTTCCTGCACTTTTTATACAATACACGATTCCAATTCATACTAAATCTCAAAAACACTCCACACTGAACTGCTAACACTTACAAGACATTGTCAGTCCGTACGAAGCTGTTGGCTGATTGCACATCAAGTCCCTAATGACTTCTTGGAGGAGTTGACGTCTTAGCGACCTATTCTTCTATGAGGTTTAGGAACAGCTATCTGAGAAACAGGACATTCAAGGTCTCAATCAATGGGACTAATTCCGACCCGCATGGAATCCTCACCGTAATACCAAAGGGGAGCATGCTGGGTCCACCCCTATTCAGTATTTTCACATCAAACAGGCCACCACTCCTAGAGGGAGGAACGCCGTCGCTATGCACATGCGATATCCGTCCTGTTGAGGCGATTGAATAATTTGTGCTCTTGGGCTCACTGGTGACCGCCGACACCAACACTAGCAGAGAACTCCAGAGACGCATTGTGGCAGAAAATCGAGCTTACTTTAGACTCCACAGAACTCTAGGACCAATCAAAGTTCGCCGTCATACAAAGTAAACTATTTTCAAAATGCTGATTAGACCGGTACTCATCTATGGGAAGAAAACATGGACTATACGTACAGTGGGCCAACGTGCCTTTGGAGTTTTCGAACGGAAGGTGTTGCGCATAATCTACGGTGGGTAGATGGATGGAAGACTGGGCTTGGACAAGGCGAATGAAACACGAGGCACATCAGCTGCTGAGAGAACCAACCATCATCGTCCACATCGCGAACATAGGGAGGCTACGGTGGGCGGGTCACGTTATCAGGATGTCGGATAGCAACCTGATAAAAATGGTTCACGAGACCAATCAGACCGGTGCAAGGTAGGTCGATTTGCGAACCCTTCGCAGAGTGCGGGACTGGATTGCGATGACTTCTTCGTACATCAGAGGACACTCAGGCCTTAATCGGACTGATAACAAATATCCGTCCTGTACAAGAAGGGTACAAACACTAGATCGCTGACCTCAAAGCTTCAGCGAGGGCCAGATATTCTCTCAGATAACCTCACTAGTTGGAAGATCTCTGCACGAACGCAGTGCTGGGCTTCGCGGATGATATCGACATCATTGGGATCGACTGTCGGGCCATGGAACAGGCGTTCATACCTTTTAAAAGGGAGACTGCGAGGATTGGACTAACGATTAACACCACAAAGACCAAGTACAAGCCGTGGTAGTGGTGACAAAGTGATGCTAGGTGGTGAAAAGTTTGATGTTGTGGACAAATTTGTTTACCTTGGTACTCTAGTAACGTACATTAATGATGTTACCCGCGAGGTGAAAAGACGGATTGCAGCTGCGAATCGGGCCTGCGAAACCAGCTGAAGTCCCGTAGGCTGCAAACGAAGACAAACCTCGCGTTGTACAAGACTCTGATTCCGGTCCTCTTCCGGTCGCTTTATACGGCTATGAATCGTGGACGTTGAGATAAGCTGAGAGTGGACGTTGAGAGTTAAGGGCCGTTTCTTCAACTACAGCATCATCAACGTCCACTGCCCACACGAAGGGAGACCCGATGACGAGAAAGAAGCGTTCTACGCGCAGTTAGAGCAAACATACGATGGTTGCTCGCCGCGTGACGTGAAAATCGTTGTCGGCGACATGAACGCAGGTAGGAAGGGAGGAAATGTACAGACCGGTAATCGGGCGAAACAGCCTGCACGCCGTATCGAATGATAACGGCCAGCGATGAGTAAACTTTGCAGCCTCCCGTGGTATGGTAGTCCGAAGCACCTTCTTCCCCCGCAAAGATATCCACAAAGCCACCTGGAGATCACCTGACCAACAAACAGAAAACCAAATCGACCACGTTCTAATCGACGGTAAATTCTTCTCAGATATAACCAACGTCCGCACATACCGCAGTGCGAATATAGATTCGGATCACTACTTAGTCGCTGTATGCATGCGCTCAAAACTTTCGACAGTTATCACCACGCGTCGAAGTCGAACGCCGCGGCTCAACATCGAGCAACTTCGTAACGTAGAAGTGGCTCAAGACTACGCGCAGCAGTTAGCAGTGGCCCTACCAACGGAAGAGCAGCTTGGCGCAGCTACACTTGAAGACGGCTGGAGGGACATCGGTAGTACCTCGGCTACAGCACTAGGCTTCGCGACTCCGAATCACAGAAACGACTGGTACGACGGCGAATGTGAACAGTTGAAAACCGAGAAGAATGCAGCATGGGCGAGAATGCTGCAACACCGTACGAGAGCGAACGAGGCACGTTACAAACAGGCGAGGAACAGGCAGAACTCAGTCTTCCGGGCGAAGAAGCGCCAGCAGGAAGAACGAGATCGCGAAGCGATGGAAGAGCTGTACCGCGCTAAGGACACACGAAAGTTCTACGAGAAGCTGAACCGCCCGTGCAGAGGCTTTGTGCCACAAGCCGACATGTGCCGAGATAATCACGGGAATATTCTCACGAGCGAGCGTGAGGTGGTCGAGAGGTGGCGGCAGCATTACGATGAGCACCTCAATGGCGACGTTGCAAGTACCGAAGGTGGCGTGATAACAGATCTAGGAGTATGTGCACAGGACGAAAGACTTCCGCCCCCTGACCTTCAAGAGATTGAGGAGGAGGTTGGCCGGTTGAAAAACAACAAAGCCGCTGGAGCAGATCAACTACCAAGCGAGCTTCTAAAATACGGTGGAGAAGCACTGGTGAGAGCACTACACTGGGTCATTACAAAGATTTGGGAGGAGGAAGTATTAGCGCAGCGAGCTAGGTGGGTCGACCAAGTGGAGGACGATCTGCGGACCCTACGCAGAGTGCGGAACTGGAGACAAACAGCCATGGACCGAGTGAAATGGAGGCGTCTACTATGTACAGCAGAGGCCACCCCGGCCTTAGCCCGACCGGTAAGGTAAGTAAGAAATAAGCTGATCAAAGAGCCTTCCCGAACAGAAAAGAATAGCAAGTGAATAACATTTCAAGGTATTCATCTTGAATACTATCATACCTTGATAGGCCCTTCATTAGGTGGTAATAAGAGGCAAAATAACAAAAATGAAACCCTAATATTGTATGAAAAACACCTAGAAAATAACTAGTTTTGTTATTCCAATAACGAATGAATACCTAGATTTTTTGGTGCTGTTATCCAAAAGGTATTGAATAACAAATTAATAACAAATGTTATTATTAAATTATATATTTTTTCTATAGCTCCATGATGTAATAACAAAACTTGTTATTCTGTTCTTTTCATTGCTAAATCAACAAATATCACATGAATACCAAATTCTGCTCAAATACTTCCAATTGTTATTGTGATGTTCTCGGAACATTTTGTCGAATAACCCAGCAATAACAATTTCAGGTCTTAGAGCACAGTTTGCTCTTTGCATGGTATTTGTAAGGTATTCCCTTCTGCTCGGGTTTGGAGTCTTCGAACGTAAAGTGGTGCGAACAATACTCGGCGGTAAACTGAAGGACGGCATCTGGCGGCGCCGCATGAACCACGAATTGTACCAAGTATATAAAGAGATGGATATAGTGAAGCGAATGAAACACGGCAGGCTGCGGTGGGCTGGGCACGTAGCTCGCATGCCGGAGGAACGACAAGCTAAAACCATATTCAGCAGAGAACCAGGAAGGGGTCGTCGGCTTCGTGGTAGGCCGCGCACACGGTGGCTTTTTGCAGTTGAGGAGGACCTGAGGGCTCTAAACGTTCAGGGTGACTGGAAGCGATAGGCCTAGGACCAAGACCAGTGGAGGCGAGTGCTTCATTCGGCGTAGACTCACCACTACGAGCTGAAGCCCATCAAGTATCAAGTAAGTACTTCATATATTCAAGGATTCTGTCAGGCATATATACAAAAATATTCTTGATTTTTTTTTTTCAAGAGATTCTTCTGGGCTTCTTCTGATTTCTCCAGAGATTGCTTAGGATTTACTCTGACCTTTCTTCTTGCATTCCTTCTGATTTTGTTTTCCGGAATTTCTGCAATAATTCTCTCAGCAATTTCTGCCTAAACTACTCCTGAATGTATTCCTTGGCATTGTTCAAAGACTTTTTCAAGAAAATTTTCTTTGAATACTAGCAAAGGGTTCACCAGTTATTTGTATGGATAAAAGTCTACGAGGCGGAATGGAGGCGGGTCGGAGATGGCCAGAAATTAGTCTACATTGTTTATAGACAGCGTTTGAGGGATTTCTTCAAGAATTCCTCCAATACCTTTGTTTTTCCAGGAATTAAGAAGTTTTTTATGATTTTCTCTCAGACGTTTTGTTCAGGAAACCCTCCTGAAAACTTTCAAGAATTTCTTCCAAAAATCTCCGAAAGTGTCATCAAGAGTTTTTCAAGGATCTCAGACAATCCTCAAGGGATTTTCTTAGAAATTCCCCCAGGGATGCTTTCATGAATTTTTTCAACAATTTTCAGTACAATTTCTAGAAGAATTTCTGAAAAAATCTTCGGAATAATATTTAAAACAATTCCAGCAGAAATCTCTGAAGCAATTCCAGGAGATATTTCAGACGTAATCGCAGGAGCAATTCAAAAAATGTAGGAATTTATGAAAAAAAAATCTCGGAGGAACCATTTAGAAAAAAAAAAATAAGCAAGCTCTACAGTATTTTTAAAGATATTTCAGAGAAATTTCTGACAAAGCTCATGAGCTTTTGAAGAAATCATTTGCTGAAACTCTCAATACCCTTAAAGTTCTGAAGAAATCTCTGAAGATATTTTTCAAGGAATCACCAAAAGAATTCCAGGTGGAATCCGGGTAGGAATCTCTAAAGAAATCTCCAGTAAATATTCCTGTAAAAATCTCAGAATATACTTTTGAATGAATCTCTAGAGGAATATCCGAAGAAAACCGAGAAGGAATTATTGGAGGAACATTTGAAGTACTTCCTGGAGAAACTAATACACTCCCGATCAAAAATTTGGGGTCACCCCTTCAAAAACATGTCATTTTTTAGGCCCATATCTCCGCCAATTTGCGTCCGATTTCAAAACCCTAGGTCTCACTTGTGAGATAATAGTCAAAGAATCTTTAAACATGATTTATGTGAAACTTTTACAAAAATATTTGTATGTAAACTTGAGCCGAAGCTTCCAAAATTTCTAAAAAATGAATATAAACTTACGGCTAATAATAAAATAAAATAAAATAAAGGAAAATAAAATAAAATAAAATAAAATAAAATAAAATAAAATAAAATAAAATAAAATAAAATAAAATAAAATTAAATTAAATTAAATAAAATAAAATAAAATAAAATAAAATAAAATAAAATAAAATAAAATAAAATAAAATAAAATAAAATAAAATAAAATAAAATAAAATAAAATAAAATAAAATAAAATAAAATAAAATAAAATAAAATAAAATAAAATAAAATAAAATAAAATAAAATAAAATAAAATAAAATAAAATAAAATAAAATAAAATAAAATAAAATAAAATAAAATAAAATAAAATAAAAAAAAATAAAATAAAATAAAATAAAATAAATAAATAAAAATTTGGGCAATTTTAAGTTAAGTTTTAGTATGTAAATTTTAACAAATATGTGTGGTTCAATGTCTATGCAGTAAGTACCATTAATTCACAACGCAACATTTTTTTGTCTCAAGAGCAAACTTATGTGTCTCCGAAGGTTTTTGGGCCGCTGAATCCGAATCCGGGCTCAGATTTGTTCTAACACGTCGCAATTTTGAGCAATACCTCAATTTAAAGGGCAAAATATGACGCGGAATCTGGTCCCATTGTTTCCTATTGAAAATGGTTCGGATCGGTCCAGCCGTTCCGGAGTTATGGCCATTTAGGTGTTCCGGACCGGTACCCCAGGAAGGGGCCAGATATGAAAATGCTACAACCCTATGCATGCGACACATAAAACCGCGGCATTTTCCATAACCTGATGAACGTTATGCAGGAAAATACTCTCAGACCATATCTGAACCGGGATGGTAACATAAGGCTGAATTTCAAAAGGCTGAATGCACATAAGGCTGAATACAAAAGGCTGAAACTATGGATATGTAACAAAAGGCTGAAATTACAAAAGGCTGAAATAACAAAAGGCTGAAAACAGGGCAAATTCCAAAACTTGAAATATGCATAATAATGAACTCTATAGAATCTGAGCTGAGGGTTCAATGGTTTAAAAGATGGTATTATACAAGGTATTATATTTTTCGGAATACTATTCCCCGGAGTGGCATTTGCCGAAATGTCGTTCCCGTTGGTGCTGTGTCATTATGCCGAAGGATATCAGGCCTAAAATGTCAATAAGGCGAATGGGTTATAATGATTTTAATGCTAAGGAGGTTTACTAGGCAGCCTAGTTGAATGGTTAAATTATGATCTATGCATTTACCTCGAAAGAACAGCCTTTCTAAAAAAGCGGGAAAAATCTCTGATGGAAGAGTAAGTATTGTGGCCGCAAATAGTATAGTATAACGACCAAGCGGAAAGGTTTGATGATAATATCTGCATACTAATAACTCTCCCGTGAGTGATTTTTCCTTCTTTAAAAAATAGGTTGTTCTTTTGAGGTATTTGCATAAATTCAGTGTTGGCATTCTTACCAATGTGTAAAATGCAGCGAGCTTCTGCGTGCGCATATTCCTTAAAAACGATTCATCGGAGATTTCCCCTTCTTTTGAACATAGGCTGTTCTTACTGTGTTTGAATGTTATAGCTGCATCTTTTTTTTATCAAAGGTTTTCCTTCTTTTAAAATGTTGGAAGAACCATAATTTAAGTTCAGGTGTTGAAGCTGCTTACTTTTTAGCAGATGTTTCTCCTTCTTATAAAATAGGGTATTCTTTCAAGCAGTATTCAAACAGAACGTGAGCAAAAAATGAACTGAACACTAAATTTTTTGGTCGATAAAGCATTGAACTTGCCTGTCAGAGCTTTTGCTGCTTAAGAGCGCCCGCTCGGTTCCCATTCGACTCTGAGTTCACATGCGCTTATCTTCATCATTAAATCCTATGTGTCTTATTTCCTAGGACTTGAACCATGTGCCGCATCTACATGTTTGGACGTTATTATGTTATGTCACAGGAAAATGCATCATAGATCCTTTGGTACGACATTGTGGTCTCGGTTATTGAAATACAGCTCCAGGAATTTAGATGTTTCGAAACACACGATGGTCGGACTGGTTCACTCTTCAATAAAAGGAGATTGAATTAGCCCAAAAGATTGCCAAAATTGAAGGGTGAAATGGCGCAAATATGACCATTTTAGTATCACAGATACCAGGGTAACATGTTAGTCAGCATGCTACGGGTTCAGTCCTTTCCAGTTCATGCCGCGTTCAATTTGCATGTTCAAATATATTTGATCGCAGTGTGCCGAGTCCGAGTATGAACTTCAATGCAAATTGAACGCGTTCACACTGCAGTGCTGCAATTCGGTTCTGAATTCTTATGCGCACAATATTGGGGGAAATAGTTTCTGTCGATATGTGATGCTAATAAACCTGTTTAGTCACCCGGAGTTCCTTGAGAAACTTAATCAGGAATGGCCAACTGATGGACCGACGATCAGACTCTATTGGTTTAGGCAATTTTATGATTTTCGACAATTCATGCCAATAACTCCGTTACTGTATTGTATTAAATCATATGATTGGAAATCCGGATTTTCCAAAACCCATGTTGACCGGACTGGTACGCTCAGATATGGTTCCAATAGCAGAAGAATTTCTGAATCTAATGAGCTCAAAATGTTTGAAATCTGTGGAAACATGGTGGAGGTATGGCCATTTCAGTTTCGCGGATTTCGCTAGTGTTCAATTTAGAGCTCGCACGCGTTATAAATTTAGAACTGAGCAAAGTTCAAACATTTTTGAGCAACAGTTAGGTACAATAGTTTTTGCCTCAACTACCGCTTATTACCCGAATTTCCCGAACAATTGTTTACATCTAAGACTCATTCAACCTAGTTTCCGAGTTGACACACACAATACTTCAAATGAGTTGAAATAATTTTATGCGAAATGCTTTGTCAATTTGAGCTAAAATAGTTTAGTATTAGCGGGGTATTGGCCGATATGATACTGAAGAAAGTACAATAACATAGACATTATGATACCGAAATCCATAAGATTATGTTCCACTTGAATGTCTTTTCATCAGTTAGAGTTAGCTCACGTGACCAGATGTCCATTCGATGAATAGTCAAATCGATTGAATGTCATATACTTCCTCTTCCGTAAAATGGGTTTTGACCAAATGACCGTTTGACCAAATTTACTTTCGAGCAAAGATTCTTTTGTTTCCTATGATCATTTTCAAGTCGAATCAAATGTTTATCAAAGACCAATAGATTAGCCATAAATGTCCAAAATGTCATCTCTACAACTTTCAAAACTTTTCAACATGTTGATATCTTTCAGCCTTTTGATATATTTCAGCCTTTTGATGCTTTCAGCCTTTTGATCATTCAGCCTTATGTGTTTCAGCCTTTTGATCATTCAGCCTTATGTGATTCAGCCTTTTGTACGTAACCCATCTGAACCGGTAGTGTTCCAGAACCGGTTCCGGGTGTCCTGCCGGAAGTGGCCAAATAAAAAAGTGAACCAAATCCATGCATGCGACACATCAAATAGCGGCTTTTTCGATAACCTGATTAACGGTATGCAGGAAAATAGTCTCAGACCATATCTGAACCGGTAGTATTCCAGAACCGGTTCCGGGTGTCCCGCCGGAAGTGGCCAAATATTAAAGTGGAGCAAACCTATGCACGCGACACTTCAAATCGCAAGAAAATAGGCTCACACCACATTAGAAACTACAGGTAATGTTCCGGAACCGGTTCCGAGTGTCGCGCCGGAATTGGTCAAATACAAAAGTGAACCAAACCCATGCATGCGACACACCAAATTGCGGATTTTCTGATAACCTGATGAACGGTAAGCAGGAAAAGAGTCTTAGACCACATCTAAACCGGTACACAGTGGTTCCGTCATAGGTCATTAATCCAGAAATTTGACCTCAATGAAACTGTGATATCATTGCGGAAACATCAAGTCTAATGCTTTAATAACTAGGTCGAGCATTACTTTTATCAAATGTATGCCGAAACTTTTCCGCAGAGCTCATGAAAGTAGATGTTCTTGAGTAGATTTTTTATTTGGTTTTTTCTAATTTCAGTCCTATGCATTTATCACTCTACTAAAAAGTCTCATACATTCGACATGTATTTGGTCGATTGTGTTCGATTCTTACATAGTTGAAATCAATGTTTATTATAAATTTAGATGCAATTCTTTGTCATTTTATTTGAATAAGTGTGACTGAGTTAGATGCTTTTTCCACAAAGTATAAAGAACTGAAAATTTTCAACAAGCCGAAAAAAATGTTTCCCCTTCCGACCCCTTTGGACGTTCTTCTATAAAACTTCCCTATAATCTTAAACAATGATTCACTGGTGAATTTAGCTGCGACCGTTTGCGACCAGATTGGTGGTAGTCACTTAAGTGTCGTACTTTCAATTTACTCAAAAACTAACAAATACCTCTCGCATTGCATTGCACGGACCACTTTTTTCCATTTTTTACCCTCATTATCCATTATATAACATGTGTTTCACTATTCTTGAGCAGTTTTGACTACCGTGGACCGCCTAAACTAATATTAGTATATCCAAATCAGTTGGTAACCAAAACTGCAAAATAATGAATTTCGGCTCTGTAAGGCCAAAAACTCGATTGAGTCATTTTTAATACACAATACAAAAACGCATTTGGAATGCAAATATGCATCAAATTTAGCGGTTTCATCATAAAACTCGATAAAATCATATTTATGGCCGCTCTTATATGGAGCTGGAACCACTGTGCGGTGGTGTTCCGGAACCGATTCCGAGTGTCCCGCCGGAAGACATAAAATTGCGGCTTTTTCGAAAACCCGACAAACGATTAGCAAGAAAATAGAACTAGACTACATAAGAAACTAACGGTAGTGTTTCGGAATCGGTTGCAGTTGTCCCGCCGGAAGTGGTCAAATGTAAAAGAGAACCAAACCCATGCATGTGACACATCAAATCGCAGCTTTTTGGGTAATCTGATAAATGGTTAACAAAAAAAATAATCTCAGACCATATTAAGGAAAACCAGTAGTGTACCAGAACCGATTCCGGGTGTCCCGCAGGAAGTGGACGAATGTGGAAGGAAACTAAACACATGCGTGCGGCTCATTAAATACCGGCTTTTTCGATAACCTGAAGAACGATCAGCAAGAAAATAGTCTCAGATCACATTAGAGACTACCGGTAGTGTTCCAGAACCGGTTCCGGGTGTCCTGCTGGAATTAGTAAAATGTAAAAATGATCCAAACCCATGCATGTGACACATCAGTTCGTGGCTTTCTAGGAAATCGGGTGAACAGTTAGAGGAAACTAGTTTCATGCCATATTTGGGACAATTGGTACTGTCCTGGTTCCAGATGTCTCGCTGTAAGTGGTAAAATGTAAAATTGAACCAAACTCATGCATTCGTTGCATCAAATCACGGCCTTTTCGATTACCTGATGAACGGTTAGTAAGACAATAGGCACAGACTACATAGTTAGTGTTGCGGGTAGTGTTTGCGGTTCCGGGTGTCCTGCCGGAAGTGGCCATATACAAAAGTTAACCAAACTAATGCATGCTACACGTCAAATCGCGGCTTTTTTGATAACCTGTTTACCGGTTAGCAAGAAAATAGGCTCAAACCACATTAGAGACTACCAGCAGTATTACAGAACCAACTTTGGGTGCTTTGCCGGAACTACGAAAGTGAGCAAAATCAAAGCAAGCGATAGATATGTGTAATTGTTCTCTTCATCATGACAAAACTAAAGTGATCTCAGAACTCATCAAATCACACCATTTCAGATTCCTACTCATCCTTGCAATCAACGTTGTATGGGAAAATTAAAATTTAATCGGAACAACCCTGAACATTTTTTTTTCAATCCCCTTTTGCGTTTAAAGTTACTACACAAAATTCTGATGTGACTGGTTGCGCCCTCGCGCTCTGTAATGTGGTTGAAATTTTATGGGGATTTAGTTTGGGAAATTTCACTTGCTTGCATTTTTTTTTTTGTTCAATTTTACATGGATCTTGTAATCAGCGATAATAAAATATTGCCTAAAGTGTACAGAAAAAACGTTGTCGACGACCCCAAAGTGATCTGTGGTTGTGAAAAAGGTTATATCTTAGCTTGTAATCATCGTCTTCATATTGATTGGCCTCCAATGACAGTGAAGGTGGTCAAGCAGTCAACTGAAGGCTCTGATATTTTTAAGCCCTTCCTATACGTTGAACATAACGTCGGAATATGCGTCATCAATAAGTTTTTCTATTCGATAATGGCTTTGATAAAATTCTTGCTTTTCTCAATAAAGTATTCTCAGGATTCAGGAACACTTCGGCTTACGTCGACATCATGAGTACATATTCGACGAGAAAGGCGCAATCACCACTAGGTGGATTAATCAGGGTTTTTTTTCTAGATATTTAAGTTAAGTTCGATAAAAAGCAGTTGAAAGCTAAAAGAAAATCGGTTATATTGCCGTTATTATCTTAAAGTTTGGTCGACCCGGTTTCCAACGACACTGACGTAAGTTTATATTCATATTTTAGAAAATTTAGCAACTTAAGCTTAAGTTAAGTTTTAGTAGCTAAGTAACGTACAGTTTAGTTAAGTTCAAACAAACATTTTTGAAAAAGTTTTATTTAAATCATGTTCAATGTTTCTTTTACTTATTATCTTTTGAATGAGACCTAGGGTTTTGAAATCAGACGCAAATTGGCTTATACTGTATAAGGGCCTAAACAAAAGATATGTTTTTGAGGGGGTGACTCCAAACATTTGATCGGGAGTGTATATTTTTATTAATCCATTTAAAATTCTAAGGGTTGTGCTTCAAAAAAATCTGAACAAATTTCTGAATTTAAGCATAGTGAAATATCGGAAGGCTATCCTGAAAGAATTTCTTTATGTACTCCTGCGGGAATTTCTGAAGTATTTCTTGCCTGAATAAATAGAAGTTACAATGTTAGAATCTCTAGAGGAATTAATGCAGGATTTTCAGAATATATCCATGAAGAAATTTCTGGATACATTCTGGCGAGAGTTTTCCAAAGAGTAATCTATGGAAGAATCCATGGAAGAGATTCAGAAAGAGAAGTTTCTGAAAGAGATCTTGTAATTTCTGTGGGAATCTATGGAGCGTTTTTGGAAGGAATCCATAGTAGATTCCTTAAGGACAAATTTAAGAGGAAATCGCATATTTTTCGACTAAATGTCCAGGAAAATTACTCAAGGAATGCATGGAACAATTTTCGAAGGAAATTTTATTTGAACTTCTGAAGGACTATGCAGAAGATATTCTTGAGAAATCACAGGAGAATATGTAAAGAAAATGTGAAATTTTTAATTTTTCAAATGAATTGCTGCAAGCATTTGTTAAGGAATCCGTTGATGATTTTCTGAAAAAAAATATCGTACGGTTTTCCGTGGAGAAATTTCTGAGGAAAACCATGGATGCTTTTCTAGAGGAACTCTTCGGGAAATTTCTGGAGGAAATTCTGAAGAAAATTTAGGAGAAATTTCTGAAGCAATCCGTAGAAAATGTCCTAGAAAAAAATGCAAAACAGTTGGCTCTCTGAAAGGAATTCCTGTAGGATTTTTTCTGAGAATCCGTGGAGTAATTGCAGAAGGAATCCAAGGAACATTTTGTTGAGGAGTTCTTAAATTACTTTCCATAAACCTTCAAAATTTTAGAGAAAATCTATAGAAAGCTGAGAAATTTTTAAAGGAATCCCTGGAAGAATTCTTGAAGGAATTTTCAAAGAAATTTCCAAAGGCAAGCGTGGCAGAATTTCTTAAAAAAATCCTTGGAAGATTTTTTGAAACAATCGCTGGAAAAATGTCTGTAGACAAACCAAACGGGTTTTTCATAGGAATCAATGAAGAAATTTCTCTAAAAAAAAAATCAAAGATTTCAGATGAATAGCAAGTAAAATTTCTGAAGAAAATGCTAAGGCAATTTGTGGGGATAGTTCTTGAATGAAGAAACTTTCTGAAGAAATCCCTGGACAAATTTCTGAAAAAAAACCTGAAATGTTTCTTTTATACATTTTTTTCTTCATAATTATTATTGAAAGTTTTTTTTATATTTTGTCATCCTGTGTACATTTTAAATCAAATCAACCATTTTTATTTAATTGAAATATACATTTTAATCATCATTTCATTTTCTATTTTTTTTTGTATTTTTTTTTATTTAGCTGTTATTATTTTTATACATTTTATTCTTTTATTACTTCTGTTGTTTCGTCTTCTTTGTAGTAACACATAATTTCGCGAAAGGAAGTTTGGAACCCACTGCCATAGGCAGTCGACCGTAAGGGCGATCAACCGGACGGTGGACTACGACGGTTGCCAAGCGCGTTCGTTCGCAGTTTCCAGGTGAAAATGAATTCCTCCACACTCACCCATTCCTCAACCACATTGAATGGTGGAGTGGAAGGCAGATTGCGCTGATGGTGCTGCTACCTCCACCGTTGTCGGCGAGCGGCACGGAAAACGAATTGGAAAATAAACTGCTGCAATTCACGATGACATCGTTGAACGAGCGCCGATGCTCTCCGATGCGCTGGTGGAAAAAATGAAATTATGGAAATTTAAACAAATGAGATAAGAGCGAGAGAGCGGGAGAACGATGAGGTACCGGACACGGGGCTTAAAGAGGAACTCCCTGAAGGCGAATTTAAAAACTGTAATGCCAACTAACGCCACCTGCGTGTCAGATTTACTGCGCTGCCATTGACAAACTGAACCCGCGGCTGGAATGGGCATTCTGGGCAATGGACACGCACGCACTCGAATAGAGATGGATGGATGGATGGTTGCGGATGGATTATACATTGAATACGAGAGAGCTTTTGCTGACCGGTGCGAGCCGGTCCAATTTAATCGGATTTCAAATAATATATCCTGCGGTGAGAAGCCAGATGTGGCCAATAATGGGAGGCCACGTCTGCTGCGAGGACCAATTAATAAAACAGCACAAATACATAGGTACATACATGCGAGAGGTTGGTTTATTAGTGAGCCAATAATTGTTCACCACGGAACATGACTGGGCGCGTGTATATTTGCTTTGAGGCTAAAAACCACAACCACAGCCGAGTTTTCCAGTGTATGCTTCGGGGCCAGGTTGGTCATTTAATGAGCGTTTTGATAAATATTAGTTTTGCTTTGAAATCGGAACTCGTCCAAATGGAAGGACAGTTAAATTAAATCATTAGGATAGATGAACTAGTTTCATGCAAAAATATTTAATACATAAACTCACATAAATCCCAAGTAACACACATGTTATATAAAAGTTACGACAGCGCAAGTTTTGGTTGTATAGAAGTTTATTTTACGTTATTTCAACACAATGTTAGAATTACGTAAAATAAACTTCTATACAACCAAAACTTGCGCTGTCGTAACTTTATTATAACATGTGTGTTGCTTGGGATAACTCCTGAATTACAGAAAAAATGGGAACAATCTAAAAAAAAATAAGAAAAAAAACTACACACCAATTACCAAACTCCTGAAGATTGCACCTCAACGCCATTACCATTGGACTGTCCATAAAAAACGATGTTCGAAAAGCCAAAGTGCTCAATCTTTAAATGAAAGAAATGCATATTTGAAGCGTTTTTGTAAAACATTTCGATTTTCCAAAAAATCCTTCAGAACTTCCGCCAGGGCTATTCATAAAAAAATGAAAATTCTCAAAAAAAAACTTTGTTGCGTCATACTTTTTCAACTTTCGAATTTTTCTAATATTTTTGTATTTTCTATGGAGCTCCAGGCATTCCTGTAGGGCATTAGTTTTTAAAATATTGTGTTTATATTGAACGGACCATTTTTTTTTTGAGAATTTTTCATCAGAACATGATAAAAAAAATAAATGTATATATTTTTTTTATTTTCACTCATGAAAGATTTATCTGATAGTACTATTTATATGCGTCATTTCTCTAAAAAAAGATTTAAAATATCTTGTCTAGAGGCTGATATATTTTAAATTTTAAGAAAAAAATATGTTTTTTTAGAATTTTCTTGAAAAAGGGTCATTTTTCAAAAATCGCCCTGGCGGAACCTCTAAATGATTCTGAATCAAAATGCTCTACAAAAATGCTTCAGATATGCATATCTTTCATGTAAGGGTTGAGCACCAAAATCGCTTTTCCAGCCACTAATGCAAACGAGTCTCGTAGCCACTCGGAGTCGTCCTGTCTGTTGTTGATCCTTAAACCTACTCACTCAGCCAGGAAGCAGGAAGCAGGTGATTGAGGTTATGCAAACACCTCCCACCCCCCTCGCCATTCGCGTGATTGGATGACACACGGTTCGGCTCGGGACAAACACATGTGGGAAACCGTGTCACCTGTCCATCCGGTTGGCGTTCTTTCGTTTGCTTGCTTCGACCTCTACTGGCGCGCGTGCTTGTTGTTGTCTGAGAAGAGGCCAAAGATGATACTTCAGGACGACGTCGTTGTCGACGACGACATGCCCATCTCGGATGTCGTCTGTGGGAGAATGATAAATATGCAGCATACTCGCACGCACATCGCACATGCATTTTGGAGTGTGGGTGGGTGTTTAGCAAACGCATCCACCTCTACGGTGGAAAGGAGGTAACCCGAGTGTTTGGATGCGAATTTTCAATTAAGTGATGATCAACTTGAAAGAAGTGTTCAAGAGCGCTTGATGCTGACGAGGACGATGCTCGTTTCACGTCAGCCAGTGGGACGTATGACGAAGGTGAGGACAACGGTGCACCTTTAGGTTTAGGTCAAGTGCTTGCAGATGTTTGGAGTTTGGAGGAAGGCAACTGGGCGTGATGAGTTAGTCGACCCATACTGAAAATATAGTGGGGGTACACTCCCCCATGTGAACTCAGTTGATTGCAATTTTACATATTATTTTAATTGAAATATTAAGCGTAATTCTACTAGCCTTTGTAGACGAAATTTCTTGCGAAATATTGTCATGAAGTCCAGAGAACTCTTCTCAATGTCAATTTTATACAAATTCATCGTGAAATTTTAATGAAGTGGAGTTTTAATCAAATGGAGATTAAATATTCAGAGAAATTTCTGTGGGAATTTAAAGAGAAACTCCCAGTGGACTTCATAGGAATTCCTAGTGAATTTGCAGAGGAACTCTCAAAGGAATTCCCAGATAAATTTCCAGGGGAATTCCTGCAGGAATTCGCAAAGGAGTTTCCAGAGAAACTCCCAGAGAAACTCACGGAGAAATTTCCGATGAAATTACTATAGGAATTCCCAGAGAAACTCGCTGAAGAACTTTTCGATGAATTTTCAGAGTAATTCACAGATTTACTGATTTACACTCAGAAGAAATTTCAGAGGAATTCCCAAAAAATTCCAAGAGGAATTCCCAGAGAAATTCGCAGAGCAATTTTCACAGAAATTCTCAGAGAAATTCCCAAAGATATTCCCAAAACAATTTTTCGACAAAATTCCTAACGAATTTCCAGAGAAAGATGCGGCGGAACTACCCGAGGAATTATTAGAGGAATTTGCAGATTTAACCAAAGAAATTTCCAAAGAAACTCCCTGAGAAATTTCCAGAGAAATTCTTAGTGCCATTCCTAGAAGAATTCTCAAAGGAATTTCCAGAGAATAGCGTAGAGGAATTCTCAGGGAAATTTCCATATAAATTTTCAGAATATTCCACAGAGAAACTTCTGGTGTAACCAGAGGAATTACTAGACGAATTTCCAGAGAAATTCACAAAGGAATTCTTGGAGAAATTTCCAGAGGAATTTGCAAAGGAACTCCCAGATGCATTCTCAGAGGAATTTCCATAAGAATTCTCATAGGGATTTTCAGAAGACTTCTTAAAGGAATTCCCAGAGAAATTTCCGAATGGAAATTTCCGGAGGAATTCCCAGAGGACTTTTCCGAGAAATTTCCAAAGGACTTCTTAGAGGAAATCCCAGACAAATGGCCAGTGGAATTCCCATATAAATTTCCAGAGGGATTTTCAGACGAATACATAGATGAATGTCCAGAGAAAGTCTCAGAAGAATTCACAAAGGAATTTCCAGGAAAATTCCCATAGAACTTCTTGAAGAAATTAGCAGAGAAATATCCAGGAGAATTCTTTAAGGAATTCCTAGAGGACTTCTCAGAAGATATCGCAGAGGAAAATCCAAAACAATTTCCAGAAAAATTCCCATAGCAATTTCCGGAAGACCTCTCAGAAGAATTGGCGAAGAAATTTTCGGAGAATGCTCATAGAAATTTTCGGAGCAATTTGCAGAGAAATTTTCTAAGAAATTCTCAGAATAATTTCTAGAGGCATTTCCAGAGGAATTCTCAGACAAATTCTCAGAGGAATTTCCAGTGGAATTCGCAGAGAAATTTCCAGAGGAATTCTCAGAGGGATTCTCAGAGAAATTCTCAGAGGAATTCTCAGAGGAATTCTCAGAGGAATACTCAAAGGAATTCCCAAAAAAAATCCAGAGGAATTCCTAGAGGACTGCTCAGAAAAATTCGCAGAAAAAATTTCTAAAAGAATTTGCAAAGAAATATCCAGAAGAGTTGTCAGAGGAATTTCCAGAGGTATTATCAGAAGAATTCACAGAGGAATTTCCAAAACAAATCCCAGAAAAAAAAATCCAGAGGAATTACTAGAAGGCTACCAGAGAAATTCACGGAGAAATTTCCGGAGGAGATCTCAAAGTAATTTCCTCAGGATTTCTCAGAGGAATTGCCAGTGGAATTCGAACAGGAATGTTCAGAGGATTTTTCAGAGGAATTCGAAGGGCAATTCGCAGAAGAATTCTCAGAGGAATTTACATGGCATTCCCAGAAAAATTGCTAGAGGACTTATCAAAAGAATTCGCAGAGGTATTTCTAGAGGGCTTCTTAGAGGAAATCCCAGAAAAAAATCCGAAGGAATTTGTATAGAAATTTTGAAAGTAATTCCCAGAGGACTTCTAGAAGGATTTCTCAGATGAATTGCCAGTGGAATTCGCAGATAAATTTTCAGAGGAATTTGCAGAGGAACTCTGTGAGAAATTTCTACAGGAGTTCTAAGAGAAATTCGCAAAAGAATTTCAAGGAAAATTCCCAGAGAACTTCTCAGAGGGAATCTCAGAAAAATATCCAGGAAAATTTTTTAAGGAATTCCTAGAGGACATCTCAGAAAAATCGCAGAGGAATTCCTTAAACAATTTCCAGTAAAAATTCTCGTAGGAATTTAGAGAGGACTTTTCAGAAAAATTGACAGAGAAATTTTTGAAGAAATTCGCAGAAAAAATTCCAGAGAAAATCTCAGCAGAATTGCCTGAGGCATTCCCAGAAGAATTTCAAGAGGAATTTTTAGCCGAATCATCAGTTAAATTTCCAAAGGAATTCCCATAGGACTTCACAGAAGAAATCGCAGATCAATTTCCGACAGAATTCGCAGAGGAATATCCAGAGGTATTATCAGACGAATTCACAGAGGAATTCCCAGAAGAATTTCCAAAAAAATTCCATGAGGAATTTTCAGAGGATTTTTCAGAAGAATTCGCAAAGAAATTTCTGGAGGAGTTCTCAGAGGAATCTCCACAGGATTTCTCAGAGGAACTGCCAGTGGAATTCGTACAGGAATTTCCAGAAGGACTTCTTAGTGGAATTCCCAGGGAAATTTGCGGAGGAATTCTCTGAGGACTTATCAGAGGAATTCGCAAACAAAATTCCGAAAGAATGCGCAGAGTAATTTCTAGAGCAATTCTCAGAGGAATTCCCCGGAAACTTCTCAAAGGAATTCGCAGCAAAATTTCCAGAGGAATTCTCAAAGGAATTCTCAGAGGAATTGCCAGAGGAATTCCCAGGAAAATTCCCAGGAAAATTCCCAGAGCAATTCACAGAGGAATTAGAAAAGAAATTCCCAGGAGAATTTTCAGAGGAATTTCTAGACGACTTTTCAGAGGAATTTGCAGATAAATTTCTGGAGGAATCCGCAGAGAACTTTTCAGAGGATTTTCCAGAGGACTTTTTAGAAGAATTCACAAAGAAATTTCCAAGGAAACTCCCAGATGAATTTTCAGAGGACTTATCAGAGGAATCCGCAGTGAAATTTCCAAAGGAATTCTCAAAGAAATTTCCAGAGGACTGCTATTCCCAGACAATATTCCGGAGGAGTACATAGAGAAGTTTTCAGAGGAATTTTCAGAGGCATTCTCTAAGGAATTTTCAGTAAAAAATCCCAGAAGAATTTTCAGAGGACTTTCCACAGGAATTCCCAGTTTAATTCGAAGAGGAATGTCCAGAGGACTTTTCAGAGAATTTCGCAGAGCAATTCTCAGAAGAATTCTCAAAGGGATTCCCAAGACATTCTCAGTGAAATTTTCAGAGGCTTTTTTAAGCTTTGGGGAAATTCACTTAGAGCTACTGTTAAGGTGATTTACTGTGTCTTTTTTCCTCGAAATCCTCAGAGAATTTTTCTAGTCACCCTGTCAGGTTTTTCCACAAAATATTGGGAGAGCTTTGTTTGAAATTGTTAGAAAGATTTTTCAAGAATTTGAGAGTAAATTTCCAGTTTTTAGAAATTTTTGAAGTATTTCCCTCGATAGACTGAGAAGAGTATACATATTTTGAGACACTTTGGAAGGCTTCTTGAGAGGAATTTCTCGAAGTCATTAGTCATTCTCCTCCGAGTTCTTGTGTTTCAAGATGGATTCCATAGGGGAGGTTTTTCTAAAAAATCCACGACGACTTTCTTAAAAATCCTTCGCGAACTTCTTTCGCAACAATATGCAGAGGATTTCTCTTTAAATTTGAAAAAGATTTTTCTCAAAATCCTGAGAAGATTTTCCATTAGGTCTTTCCTCATATTATAATTTTGTTATCTGCTTTGATGATGGCCTACTAACAAATCTTAATAAATCGGATGAAGACCTTCCATCGGAAGCTTATTGCCAGATATAATTGGATTACAGCTTCAAATCTTTTTAGCATATAAAGTCAATTAACTATGTACTGTTTGCCGTAGATGTGTTATACAGTGCTGTTGGGAGGAATTAATGCCCCCAAATTATTGGAATCCAAGATTTCTGACTTTCAAATATAGTAGTATACAGCGTTCAATGCAGTATGTGTCAGCTCGGCAAAGGTATATTACGAGCACGCAGTCAAAGCATGTTCATTGTTTTTGTCGGTCTAGTTTTTCTTGTTTCTATCTCGCCATAAATCTAAAATTGAAACCTACTGCCGTCAAATTCACAAAATAAGAGATGAAAGCATTGTAAAGAATGTCAAGTCGTTGATCCTACGAGGCGCTCAATACTTGAACCTATACTACAGAAGCCTGAAGCCAAAACCCAAAAGTCATAAAAGAGAAAACAGAATCCAAAAACCAAAATTTAAAAAAAAAAAAAACATTAGTAAGAACCCAAAAACTAGACGCCAAAACCCACAAATTTAAATCCAGAATCCAGAAGCACAGCTTCTGAACTATAGCTTCCTAAGCTAAGCACAGCTTCCAGAAACTACAAGCCAGAAACTAAAAACCAGAAGCCAGAAACCAGAAGACAGATGTCAAAGCCTGAAGCCTGAAAGTGATAGCCAGAGAATAATAGAATAAACATAAAGCCATAAGTGAAATAAAAACAGTAAAATCCAGAAATTAGATGCCAAAAATCAAAAGTCTACAGCCAAAAACTAGAAACCAGAACATGAAAGTGAGAAGAAATAAGCCAGTAACCAGATGCCAAAGGCCAAAAGCATGAAGCTTTAGGCAAGGAGCCAGAAACAGGGAACCTGAAGCCAAAAACCAGAATACAATTGCCAGAAGCTATTAGTCGGAAGTTAGAAGCCAAAAAGCCTGAAGCCAGAAGCCAGGAACAGAGATTTTGTAGCAATACGTCAGAAACCAGAAACCAGAATCTTAAACATCCTCTTTCGATTTTTATGGGTTTTGGGTTTCATATGTTTCTTCCAGGAATATTTTCGTAGAAATCCGTAGAGTTCCACAGAGTTACTTCGATAAATTTTCTAGAAATGTTTCGTCAGATTTCTTTTATAAGTTCTTTGAGGATTTCGTGAAAATGTCTCCATAAATTACTCCATAAACTTCTCCGAGCGTACTTCAACGGAGTTTTTTACGGATTTTGTTTCAAACATTCCCACAGAAATATCTCCAGAATTTTGCTACAATTTTTTTCCAAGGATTTCTAAAGAAATTGCAAGTCGTCCTTAATTTTTTTCTGAAAATTTCTACCAGGACTTCTTCCAAAGGATCCTCCAGGAAGGTTGCAATTGCCAAAAAGCGAACAAATTTGGAAAAAACCTTCTCAATATTCTAGAAGAATCCTGATGAGGATTGTTGGAGACTCCCTCTTTGAATTTTGGATGAATGCTCTGGAAGAATCTTTCAGGATTCTGGGAGAATCAATCTCAGTATTTTGCGGGAATCTCTCTCAGGAAATCTGAAGTGATTTCTCTCGAACTTTTGGAGGTTTTTTTTCAGCATTAAAGGATAATCCCTTCTAAGATTCTATGAGAACCCTTCTCGGGATTTTAGAGTGATCATTTTCTGAATTCTGATAGAGCACCTCTCGGGAATCCAGAGGATGTTCGCTGAAGGTTATGAAGGAGACCCACTCACGAAGTCTTTCTGAAGATACTGGAAGTTCGAGAATACTTTCTCGATTCTACAGGAAAACGTCTTAGGATTTTTGGGAATCAATACCTGGGAAATCAACACTGAAAGAAGTTTGTTTAAGGATTCTGAGTGAATTCCTTAAAAATTTTCGGTAGAATCTCTCTTAGGATCCAGAAGCACAGAACTTTGGAGTGCTTTCTGTCATGTGTTTATTGGAAACCTTTTTGAGATATCAATATTCAACGGCGAAAACATTTTAGGATTCATTCATTATTGAAATATTTAAAAAAAAATATTTTTATTATTTTTTTCAGGGAAAACTTTATTTTTCGTGTAAATAATAAAATTAGAGTGTATTCCGCTCCACTAAACTCTTTAAATGATTAAAAAAAAACAACTATAAATTGTTGTCTTTTTTTGTGATTCAATGCAGAATAAAAAACGATAAGTGGCCAAAACATGAATTTTTCAAAAAAAAAAATGTTAAAACTTACCAATGTTTTTTTTCAACTCAACAGTTTTCGGACGCATTGAATCATTTTTTGCCGCCACCGTGCCACACTCTGGCCATAAACCTTTCCAGCGCATTCGCTCATCCATGAGAAAACTCATCAAAAACTACAACATGCTAATTTTCTTCTCCCGACGACGCGCCAGAACGGTAAACGTGTAAACAAATTATTGAAATAGTTACGACACCTCCACCCGACGTCTGTTCGCCGCCGACAATTAACTTCACCTTTTTGCGTTGGGTGTTGCTCTCGCTCGGAGAGAACAAGAGGAGGGACGTCTTTGAACCTGCTTTCCGGTGCTTAGGAGGGACTTACCCACCGCCATTCCGGTCTTGTTCAATTCCCATAAAATTCGTTAACATATTTCTAACGCAGTCGAGTGGACCCCCGGTTGTCCTCTCCGGCAACCCCCAGCAGCTTCCTCTGCTTCCCTGACAAGATGGGAATAACAACATTGTAACGGGTTATGTTGCTTTCTTGAAATTGGTTAGTTTAAATCGATGGTACCATTAGTAGTTAAAATAATAAAAATAAAAAAAAAAACAAACGGCTTTTGATCAAATCAAAAATATGGAATACCTTAGCATATTTTGACAAGTTTATTGCAAAACTAGTTTACCTAAACTTGCTTCAAAATGACAGTTTTACAACAAATTCTGTTATCTATTGCAGAACAAAATAAAAAAGAATTTTGTCATTTATCATTTGACGAAAAAAACACAAAATATATCAAGATCCATATAAAAAAACCGCAAAAAAAAACATAAATTTGTGTTACAAAAAGCAGAAGTATATTGTCTTTCAATGTTCTGCGAAGTTATGATATAAATCAATATATGCATTATTCCACAAATTTTGATAGGCGTCTGTTTGAATAAATAAAAAAAATGCGTGACATTTAGAATTTTAAAAAGAAAACAAATTTTATAGATCTGCTTTGAATAACTCTGGAAAAATATCATTATAACAGAATTATATCAAATTTTGTTATACCTAACTGCACTAATTTGTTTTAATCAAAATAGAATCTTGTCATTGATTCTGACCGGGTCGTCTGTTTATTGGAAGAGGTGAGAACATCTCCGCTTCACCTTCAAGAACCACTCCCCCATCACCCCCCCCCCCCCCCCCTTGGGTTTAGAAAATTCCGAAAAGCTATGCACTGGAACGCGTCGTCGTCCATCGTTGACGGACCATTGGCAGCGTCGGCCATCATAAACTTGTTGACGGGTAATGTGCAGAGTGGAGAGATACCTTGTCGTCGACGAGACGAAGATGACCATGTTTCTTTGCAACGCAACGGATGAAAGACAACCGAAGTGAAACGTGACGGTTTGTTTGCTGAAGAGAGCGCTGTAAAATGATCCACAAGGGCCGAAGTGGCATGCCCGGGTGCTGAGGATGTCTGGGTTTGAATCCTGGTTCGGTCTAAGATCTATTCGTAATGGAAATTTTCACTTTTCAAAATATGTTTAACTAGCTGTAACTTTTCGAAAAGTGCATCAAATATTCTCAAATTTTTACTGTAAGTTTATCAACTAGTTGTGTATCAGTGGTCCAAATTTAGAAAGGATCGGACCATTCTTCACGAAGTTATATATATTCTTGAAAATGATAAAATTATCCGATAGCCAACTTTGAGCTGTTATATCTCCGGATTCTATGAACCGAATGCAATGAAATTTTGACCATTATGACTTATATAATGAGCTATGAAAAACCATTGACTTAACTTAAAATTCTTAACACGGAAGAAAATTATAACGATTACATTGTTTTCTAATAAAACACCAAATTATCCAAAACATCAACATCGCTTCAAAATTCAAGATGCAAAGTTCATTTAATTTCTCTCTAATTGACTTATATATAAATATGTTTTGAAGGAAATTAACAATATAGTCGCCAATAAATTTCAAAAAGTAATGAAATGCATATTAAAAATAGAACAATTTACTAAAATATCGTAAAAAAAATAAAATCGCTATAACTTTTGCTCTTGTAAAAATTTCAAGTTAAGTCAAATGTTTTCCAGAGTTTATTATTTAAGTCATGAATGGTCAAAATTTCATTGCAATCGGTTCATTGAATCCGGAGATATAACAGCTCAAAGCTGGCTATAAGATAATTTTACCTTTTTCAAGAATCTTTATACCTTCGTGGAGAATGGCCCAATCCTCTCCAAATTTGAACCACTGATACTAGTTGATGAACTTACAGTAATAATTTGAGAATATTTGATGCACTTTTCGAAAAGTTACAGCTAGTTGAACATTTTCTGAAAAGTGAAAATTTTGCTGTCCCGGTCATTTTGTCTATCCCCTGTACCTATGAGTATTTTTGGCAGCTGTGTGACAAGTGGCTGCCTATACCAAGTGCACCTATGTAGAATTATTGAAATTTAGGTACATTCTTTTAACCTTAGTAAGGTCTTGGGGTCTTTTTTGACCTTTTTCGAATTTCAACTCGCTGTAGTTTTTGTTCAACAAATCCTAGCAATCTGAAATTTCCTGACAATTATTTTTTCGCGGAAATAAACCTTTCCCAAAAATAAAAAGTATTGGACGACCCCTAGGGGCGCTCCCATAAAAAAAGTTACAAATAAGACCCTGGGGTCATTTTTGACCCCAAACTTTGAACAGCTCGCAAAAATCAGTGGCTTGTCCGATTTTGGATCTCTTTGGCTCAAATGAAAGGGCCACAAGTCTAGTTTTCAAAACCACCGGAGAAATCCGGATTTGGCCACTGTGGCCACCGGGAACCTGCTTCAACTGAAAAATGTCGCTTTTGAGACACTAACTTTGACAAGCTATAACTTTGCAACCAAACAAGTAATCAGGACCGTCCAAGAATCGTTGGAAAGGTATTTACGTGGACTTTGATTATAGACATTAATATTGACTAATTATTGAGAACCGGTTCCGGAAATCCGGAACATCCGAAATATTAGTTTTCATCGTTGCTATGTGCTTGAAAATCCATAAATGTATTCCCTTTATGCATTTTATTGCATAACATCTCTGCACACTTCACTGAAATGAGAAACATATTGTTAAGGACTGTTTTTGGAGGGTTCTGGGCAGGTCTGGTCAATGCTGAACGGGTTACAGGGACTCCGGAAGCTGGTCAATTGGGTAACGACAATGAACTTCATATAGTTTTCGCTTCAAAACCCACATGGTTCAATCTTCGTCTGTTGTTCTTGTGATACAAAAAGAGATTAATAGTCATCTTCTTCCTCTTCTTGGCATAACATCCCTACTGGAAAAAAACATGCTTCTCAACTATGAGTTTTTTTAGCACTTCTACTGGAATTTACTGAGAGCTTTGTCTGCTAATCATTATTTTACATATGTATATCGTGTGGCAGGCACGAAGATACTCTGTGCCCAAGGGAATAAGGGTAATTTACCTTGACGGCTTAATTTTTATTATATTAAGGACAAGGTATTTGGAGTACATTGCTCAAAATTTCTAGAGCACCGTTTTTTAGAACCGTTGAACGGATTTCGATTAAAATGCATCACGCTGTTGACATCCACTGAACAATTAGCGTGATGCATTTTCATCCAAATCCGTTCAACGGTTCTAAAAAACGGTGCTCTAGAAATTTTGAGCTATGTACTCCAAATACCTTGTCCTTAATGTTCTGGTATATAAATGAACAAATGCTGATCTTGATCTTGTCTTGCGATTTTCGACTGTGAAGATTACAAATTGGGTTCCAAACTTTGGAGTCAACAAAATAAATTCGCATGCCAATTTATTGAGACTGCAAGCCACATTAAAGTTCGTTCAAAGATGATCTCGATCTCGGCCATGGTCATCAGAGTAACTCAAATTATGTTTTACACCGATAAATCATCTAAAATTTCCGCGGAGAATTTCTCTAAGAGCTTCTCAGAGAATCTGTTGAAGGCATTATCAGGTCGATCTCCTCCGGAACTTATGGAAAATTTATAAGAAAAATTCCGAAGGAACTCTTAGAAAGACAATTCACATCGAAGGGATTTTCGGACGACCGCCTGAAGAAATTTCTTGATTTCCTGAGATTTACTGAAGGAATTTCTGCTAGACAGATTTTTGGTAGAAACCCTAAAAGAATTAGCGATGGAACTCTTAGGACAATTCCTGTGGAAGTACTTGCGGAATTCCTGGCGGAACTGTTTTTTTTTGTTTGTTTTTTTTTTTCAAATTAAAGAAATAATAAAATTATCTTTTGGATGAATTACTGGTGTAAGGCCTGGTGAAATATTTACAGAACTTCCCGGTGAAGATCCTCAATGATTTTCGGTAGGAAATCTTGGAGGGTTTCCCGATGAAAATCTTAAAAACAATCGAATAAAAGTCTTTGAAGAATTCCATGTGGAGTATCCATAAAAACTATGAACCAAAACATAGGGCATTTAGTGGAACTCCAAGGGGATTTTCCGGTGAAACTCCTCTGGGTGTACCAACCATAAATTCCAGAGGAATATCCGGTGTAACTATTGTAAATTCAAGAGGAATTTCCAGAGGAGCTCCTAGAGGAATTCACGAAGCATCTGTGTTGCGGAGCTCCTACAGATATTCACAGCAAAACTCTTGAAAGACTATCTGATGGAGCTCCCAGAAAAAAAAATCGGTTAAACTTCTAAACAAATTTACGGTGAGAATCCAAGAGAAATTAGAGTGGAACTCTGGATTTTCACACACAAAAATGCGTCATGGAGGGGGAGTGGTCCGAAAATTAAGATTTCATTATTACGTAATAACTTGATGCTGCATAGAGAAATTTCCGAAGGAACTTTTAGAAAACTTTCCGTTGAATTTTCTGCGAAAATTTTAGTGCACTATTTGGTAAAACTTGTAGAGAAATTCCCGATGGGATTCCTGCAGGAATGTACGGTGGAACTTCTACAGTAAGTATCCCCAGTGAATAATACTTTCAAATAAATTCCTGACAGAACTTCCCTAGGGATTAAAAGTTTATCTTCTACAGAAAATTTGCGGCAGAACACGTAGAGCAGTATTTTGAGGAATTCTTAAGGAAATTCTCTTTGGAACTTTTAGAACGAATTCTGAAGAGATTTTCGGTGGAACTCCCACAAGAATTTCCGGTATAACTCTTGCCGGACTTCCCGATGCAACTTCTAGTAATAATCGATGAAACTCCCAGAGAAATTCTCTAGACGAATCTCTAGTCGATTTCCTAGTGGGATCCTTGCTGTAACTCCTAGGAGAATCACTGGTGAATGTCTTAGAGGAGTTCCAGTGAATATACTGGAGGAATTCACAATGGATTTGATGGACGCATTCACTGTGGATCAACTACTACAATTTCTGGATATTAGCGGAGGGGGGACTACAAATATTCATAGAGGATCTTCGAGTGAAACTTTTGGTGTAACTGGAAGTATTTCCGTTGAAACTTTGAGCAAAATTGCCAGTGAAACTCTGACAGGAACTCCTTGAGGAATTCCCAGTGAATCTACTAGAGAAATAACACTAGTTTACAGCATTTTTGAACTAGGTAAGCTGATGATCATTTTTAGTGTAGAATCATGCCTTGAGTTCGAAAACGTGAAGGAAAAAATTACAGTAGAGCGGAATTTTTTTCGACTTTCCATACCAGGCTGTCGATTTGAATCGATTTTTGATATAATTTTTCAGCAAAGTTGCTCCCTTCATGCATCTCTATTTCCGTAACCAATGCTCCGATTGAGCTGATTTTTTTTAAATAACTGGCCTACATCTAAGGTTTCAAATGTACGTCGAGAAAGATTTTTCAATTATTTTTTTCTTACTGCAAAAAATACAAATCTTCATTATTTTTGGATATTTTGCTCAAATTTAAGGAGATAGGAAATATCATATTTAAAAAAAACTATAGAGCTCGATTTTCAGGATAAGCTCAAAAACTGTTCTACTTAAAATGTTTCAAAGCACGATCCTGATATCAGAACATAACTATGCATCAAAAATTTTGGTCGATGATAGAAGTTCATGACTTTCGTTTTTTTTTTGTAAACTAGTCTAATTGGTGGAAGTAATAAAAAAATGTATAGTGGAACTCCTAGAGATAGTATATTCAGAACTCCTAGGAGAATTCGTTACGGAACTCCTAGACGATTTTCGTGAGAAACTCCTTGGGGCATTCCCGTTGTTACTTCGAAAACAGTTCTTAGTTCAAAAAAAAAAAAAATACTACTGGCGAGAGAATTTCCGGGGTAACCTCTTTTAGAGGGATTTCTGGTAGAACTCCTAGAAAATTTTTCGTTGGAACTTCTTGAGCAATTCTCGCTGGAAGTACTAGAGGATGCGACTCCTGCGGGAATTTGCAGTGGTACTAATACAGAAATACGAGGTGGAACGCCTATACGAATTTCTGTTGTGAATCCTACTGGAGTTTCGATCAGAATCAGAACTCCTGAAATTTCTGGTGAAATTCCTTGAGAATTTCTGGATGACTTTTCTGGTGGATTTGATGGTGGGACTATTGGAAGTATTCCTTATGGAACTCCTTAAAGGTTACCAATAATGGAACATCTAGAGCAGTGGAGCTCAGCGCTTCTCGTATTTTTCGCAACATTTGGTTAGAAATCAATAAAAACTGAAGAGATGTGTTACAAATTTATGCTTTATCCAACGCCTGGTGTTGTAGCTAACTGGTTATGGAGAAAAACCTGAGTTATATTTTCAAACTTTCGAGATTTGCTCGATTGAGTAAAAAATTACGCCCGCAGGCCACACTCATTTTTGTCGAAGTTCGTCAAGTTACGAAAAGTTGCAAAACTTATTTCAGTTTAGTAACCTTGTACTACTAAATGACCTCGTTACTAAGCTTCAGTTTGAATACTAATTTGCTTGTCGTTGAAGTGGTTTTCGATAAGTACTAAGCAATTTTGTTGATGAATTGCGTAAAATGCTGAGCACCACTTCTAGATCAGTGGTGCTCAGCATTTTTGCTGGAGCTCCTGCGGGCACTTCTAGACGAAAAATAGGCTTCGTGAGAGATTCTCGTTTGAACTCCGTAAGGAAATCCTGGTAAAGCTCCTCGTGGGAGCTCCCGAAGAATTTTTGTTTTATTTTCACCGGAGATGGAAAAAGCCGGTGGAATAGAGCAATTTTCAACAATCCTTCCTCCAACTGACATGAAACCTCCTCATTACTTCATCTTTGTATTTTATAATTTGCAATAACAAATTTCGAGTTCATTTCCAGTGAGAGTAGAGTGAAGTGGGGCAAAAGTTCGAGTGGGGCAATAGTTTCTTTTGAAGTTTTTGAGCTTAGTTCAAATTATATCTTTCGGGTGTCAAGGTTGTTCGAAGCCTTTTTGAAAAAAAATCTTTTACTCCAAAAATTATGAATATTGATCAATATTTCGAAAAGTTATGACAAAATGTTGGTTTTTGATCAAAAAATTGTAATATGCGATGGTCCTTCCAACGCATGAAATGGAATTGTAATGAAATCGAATTCGATATTTTATTTTACGGCGTAACTAGGTATATATTGAAGATGGTTTAGCATGTATAACTTTTTGCAAAAAAGATTTGGAAATCATATTTTACACATAGTGGGGCAAAAGTTCGAATTGTGGGGCAAGAGTTCGAGTCATGTAGCAACTTTAGGTAAAAACCTAAAATTCTGCAAAATGTACATATTATCTCTAAAAATGATGGAATTAGTGAGAAAATTCGATCAAAGTTGAAAAAAAATGTTGTTTCATCTGAATTTTACGGAAAACTACTAATTTATGGTGTAGTAAATTTAACCCTGATTTAGGTAAGATCCAGATCGAAATTTAAAGTGTATTTCAGTTCCCACATCAAATATCAATTGGTTTTAAGTATTCAGATTACCAAAGTGTCAAGATAGTGTGCTACGGTTAGTGAAATTCCACAAACACTGAATTCGAACTTTTGCCCCAGTGGTGGGGCAAGAGTTCGAATTAGACACACACATACAAAAAGTGTTGTAACTCAAAATTGAAAAGACATTTGGTGAAACTTTTTCCAGCAAATTTTTAGCTCATGGATGGTAGAATCACCACACGGTATTCATTTATTTTTATCTGCTTCGATTTCTTGAAAAAAGTTGAATTTTCAACTAAGGTCGAACTTTTGCCCCACCTTACTCTACATTTTTTTGGAAGTTAGATTGCTACATCTACAATAAGGTGGATATATATTTCATTTTGACTTTTTGTCTCCCCCACTTCAAAAATGTTTGGTAGTATTTTGCATTTTGAGGGGGCAGATAAAAAATATTTATCAAAATATCGGGTCTTGCTAAATATTCTGTAACAAATCTGATGAGTTTTTAATATTTTCCAGATTAAATGGTTTGTTATTTTTATCCCCCCCCTCGACCAGGGGGTGGGACAAAAAGTGAAATAAATATTTGTAACGTTGAGAAGCAGGCTTTTTTCCAGTAGGGGTGTTATGCCAAGAAGAAGATGACTATAAATCTCTTTTTGTGTCACAAGAACAACAGACGAAGGTTGAACCATGTGGCGCCGGGTTTTGTAGCGAAAACTATATGAAGTTCATTGTCGTTACCCAATTGACCAGCTTCCGGAGTCCCTGTAACCCGTTCAGCATTGACCAGACCTACCCAGAACCCTCCAAAAATGGCCCTAAACAATATGTTTCTCATTTCAGTGAAGTGTGCAGAGAAGTTACGCAATAAATTGCATGAAGGGAATACATTTATGGATTTTCAAGCACATAGCAACGATGAAAACTAATATTTCGGATGTTCCGGATTTCCGGAACCGGTTCTCAATAATTAGTCAATATTAATGTCTATAATCAAAGTCCACGTAAATACCTTTCCAACGATTCTTGGACGGTCCTGATTACTTGTTTGGTTGCAAAGTTATAGCTTGTCAAAGTTAGTGTCTCAAAAGCGGCATTTTTCAGTTGAAGCAGGTTCCCGGTTGCCACAGTGGCCAAATCCGGATTTCTCCGGTGGTTTTGAAAACTAGACTTGTGGCCCTTTCATTTGAGCCAAAGAGATCCAAAATCGGACAAGCCACTGATTTTTGCGAGCTGTTCAAAGTTTGGGGTCAAAAATGACCCCAGGGTCTTATTTGTAACTTTTTTTAGGGACTAAGGAAGGTTAAAAAAAAAAAGAAAAAACGAGAATAAATTTTTGACTTTATTTTCACTTTTTTCCAGTTAAGTAGACTTTATTTCGGTGTGAAGTAGAAAATCAATAAATAACAATTCATTATTATTTATCAAGATTATATTATTTATCAATTTATAAAAAAAGTAAAAAAAAACATGGCGCATTCTCTACCGTTTCCCACATGATTCAATTTACTATTTCACAAAAGTACCATTCCTATTTTCTGAAGCGCAAAGCAAGTGAAAATGGGCGATTTTCTGCCGAGGAAGATGAGCTACTCTTGAATGCAAACGTAAATAAATTAATGAGAAGTGAAAAGCAACTGCCATAAATTTCAATAAAAAACAATATAACAAAAAAAAAATGTCAATTGCCTTGAATAGGGTGAAGAGTGTTTATATTATGTTTATTGTAATAGAATTTCTTTAAAATGATATATTGAGGTGAAGTTAGCTGTTGATGAGTAGCTGTGAATTTAACAGTCTAATTTCGACGTCGTTAATATCCACTGCCTTGCGAAAGAAGCGAGTGTGGGCCCAGGTTTGCACGTGCGTGAACATCTAGGCCGAAAATGGACTGAAAGTCTCTTAAATAAAGACAAATCAATCAATCAAATTTGCTGAAAATCGGAAGATTAACAAGCTGTTAACTTCTGTCCCTATTACTTTATAGTTTAAGCTTTTAGCGTAATTGATTACATGTTCGCTTCATGAGAGAAGAATTTTTGAGGCTTTGGTTTTGATTTAGGGTAATTGATCCGATCATGGAGGAGTTAAGCACTGGGTTCATGCTTAAACCACAATTGTATCGCCTCAAGCAATTTTTTTACATGGATTGAATTGAAAATAATAAAATCTATCCTTAATCTACGGGAAAATAAAGAAATATTGCCACTTTGAGGTTGTTATGAGCATTTTATTCGTTTTTATCTAAAAGAACATTGTGTTCCTATTGTTGCGGTATTTGTTCCTAATATTGCGGTATTTTGTTCCTATTGTTGCGGTATCCCATTGAAATCATATGGGATACCGCAACATTAGGAACACTACCGCAACAATAGGAACACAGCAGCAAACATATTAAGGAAAATATTTTTTTTAATAGGTTTTTGGGCAAATCTTAAGCAAACAAATGGTGCAATCTCATAATTTAAGCACAATACATCTATTAAAAACATCTTTTGGTAACATTTCAGTCGAAAAAGTGCTCAATTGGCCATTACCGCAACATTAGGTACTACCACAACGATGGGAACAATTACCCTATTTTAAAATTGAAAAAAAAAATACATTCTTCAAAAATTTTGTTTTTTTTTCAATTTTGTGATTTTTTCTATTTATTTCAATTGCTTATCTTGTATTTTGAACATAACTTTCTTTTTTAATTTAAAAAGCTCCTCGGCCAGAATCCGACAAAAAAAAACTGTTTTAGTGAGACAACGTGTTAATGTTCTAAGATTATGAATTGGCAGAGCGGAATGTTTCGAATTTTAAATAGATAAAGAAAAATACCAACGTGAATTCGTTCAACCCATATATTTGTGGCAGTTACGAACAATTTCAACAAGAAAATCGATGTTGATGAAAGTCATATTAAATGATTGACAACCTGTTGCAATGATAAAATTTAGAACACGGGTTCCCAACCGGTGGTCCGCGGCCCCCTGGGGGGCCGTGAAGCCAGTCCAGGGGGGCCGCGATGTTTCCAAAAAAATATTATTTTTGTTTTTCTATTTTGTGCAAATTATACCAATTTTTAATTTTGTGTACCGCCATCCCCAAAAGCCATAATTAAAGGAACAAATTTTCAGTATAAAACGCCGTCAGAGAAAACAATTTCGGCTGCGCCGCTATTTTTCAGCTACGACTGAAATTTAACGTAGATACATGATATCATTGATTACGAAATGTGAGTGCCGAATAAAAAAAAATGTATCATTGATCGTCGAAAATCCCTCCCACAGTAAATTTATGGATACGTAACTGTACCCAAAAAACTTGGTTTCGTTCATTTAATTCATATTTTTTCTGAAAATTTTCATTGGGCCCCAGATGCTTTGACAACTCTTGAAGAGGGTCGCCACCTCAAAAAGGTTGGGAACCTCTGATTTAGAATGTTGAAGACTTTTGAAAAACATTATTCTTTATTATTCTTTTTTAAATATTAAATTTTAACCTTTAAAAGTTCCCTTAATTTTGTACTTTTATAAGTTTCAACAGGAGATTTTTTCTTTTTGACATGGGATTTTTATTGAATTAAAAAAAAATGTTTATGTGGTAAAGAAAAAAGCTTTGAGTTTTTAAACTATAAGTAGAAAGGAAAATATCAAGCTAAACACGTTCATACTATATTTTGTGTGGTTTAGAGTAAGAAGATATTCCACAGGAAATCAATACCAAATAAAGTCGTTCAAATTGATTGAATTTCGGTTACGTATTGCCAAAATTCAGAAAATTAGAGTTCAAATCACTTTTCATAATTGTAACATATCAATCTTAAATCAACTTCAAGGTTCTACCTCACCTTTTCAATCTGACACAGCCATTTCATATTAAATCGATATAATGGATTTCGAACTCCAATTCATTCAACTAACAATGTTTAAAAAATCATTACTTTTGAACCTTTCGGAAGATTTTTTTTTTAAAGATGCTGAATTGTAATTCCCGCTAAATAACGAATAAACTCCTATCTCGCCAGCTTGTTACGGTCGAAATCTTTAGTCTCCAAAAATATTTTGATGAAATATTTTTTTGATAGTAATTTGCTTGTTTTATTCTTTGCTTCCAGTTTGAAAAAGAAAATTAATGGCAAAAAAACGCGAAAACAGCAATTAAACAAGCAACCATGAAAAAAACACATATGCATACCAATGGCATCCGGGAGCTACGAGTAGCACCATGTTCTGAAAATTTTCAAGGGATTCCTTCGGAAATTTAGATATTCGTGACTTGCACTTGATAGAGTGTGAATACTGGTTGCGCTGTATTTACCGAACAATCATTCTATACGAGAAGTGTAGGTTTGTACCGCTATCTGCTCTGATGCCTTTTATTGCTATTCAGAAGTGTTAAATAAAAGTAAGTGCACCCAAAATTTACTTATAACGACGGTGTCCGAGGAAAACTTCCCAACAGATTATTGCAGAAAATCTTCCATTTGTTCCTCCTGAAGTGTCACAATGATTTATTTTACAGAATCTTGCATGGATAATTTCACCAATTCCACCATGATTTTTCACAAGTCATTTTAAAGATTGTTTGAGAAGTTCGCCTAGGGATTACTTCCGAAATTCCTCTAGATATTTATTCAAACATTTCTCTAAGCATTCGTTTGAAAAGTTTAGTGGAGATTCCATTAGAAAATTTACCAAAAGTTATTTCAGAAATTCTTTGAAAAAATTGTCCAAATATTGAGGAAACAATTCCCTCACGAATTCTTTCAAAAAATCTTGCATGGATTCATTCGGAAATTTTCTTCAGGGATTTGTTTGAAAATCTTTTCTTTTCTACAAATTTTATAAAGTATTATTATTTTAAAGCATCTTGCATGATTTTCTTCTAAAATATTTCCATTTTTTTTGCAAAAAAAAATCCATGAATTTGAGCAGAAATTCCTCAAAGGATTCTTTCAAGAAATCGGTTAAAGATTCTTTAAGAAATTTGCACGGAGATTCCTATAATAAACGTCCGGAGTTTTTTTTTCAGAAAAAATTCTACAAGGATTGCACCAGAAATTCCCACAGCAACTTCCATTTTCTCCAGAAATTTCACTAGGGATTCCTCCGGAAGTTTCACAAAAAGTTGTGTAAGAAAGTTGTGTATGAGTTTCTGCAGAAATTCCTTCAAAAATTTATTTACAAAATGCTCCAGAGATATAATTAAGAGAATAAAAAAAAAATAAAAAAAAAAAAACAAAATGCTTCATTATTTTTTTTTTTAATCTTCGCAAAATTCCTTTATGCACTTTCTAAAACGATCTTCTAATGATTTATTCCAAAACCTTCTGCAGGGATTGGTTAAGATATTCAGGTTTTTTTTCTTTGAAAATCAAAATTTCTGTCAGCAAATCTTCCTGGAATTTCTTTAAAAATTCCTCTTTAAAAACAAAAAATAGTAAGATCCATTCTGGAAGTTTCTGCACGGATTAATATACAAACTGCCCTAGAGATTCCTCACAGATTCTTTCAGAAAATCTTCTATAGCTTTTATTTTAAATTTGTCTAATTATTGCTTCAAAAACATCTCCTGGTTTTCTTACGAATTTGTCCAAGGATTACTTTGAAAACACTTCAACAGATTTTTTGATAATTCTTTCATGGACCCTTACTGAAATCCATCTTATCACTCATTTACTTTAAAAAATCATCCAGGAAATCCTTAAAAAATCAGGCAGAAATTCTTTCACAAAATCTTCAGGATGTCTTCCAAAAAATTCTCCAACAACTCCTTAAGAAAGTCTTGCAGGGATAGCTTCAAAAAATGCTATTCCTTCAAAAAATACTTCAAGAATTACTTTCAATAAATCTTGCAAAAAACTGTCCCAGAAATTAATTTACGAATATCTTTAGATAGGGTGAGGGTTCGGTTCCCGATCCGAGTGATGAAACTTTTTGCAAAAAATGTTTCTCCTCGTATCGACTGGTAATGTGTGTCGTGTCCGTTATCTACTGTTAAGTTTCGATCAGTCTGTACAGCCTCTGGCTGAAACCAGTGTCCGTGTCTTTTAATAGAGATTCCTCCAGAAAATTTTAAAAACATCAATCTAGAAAACCTTTCATGAACTGTCCCAAAAATACTCTTTTTTAGAATACGATTTACGGATACATTAATAATCAGAAATTCAGAACTCCTCCAAAATTTTCTCGGAAGCATTCTAAAGAATTTTCACCATGGATTGATTTATAAATTCTACAAGAGATTATTAATGAAATTCCTCTGATTTCTCCACATTCATATAAATATTCCTTCAAGACATTTCTCTTCCAAAAAATAATCCAAGGATTCCTTCAGATTTTTTTCAGGTTCTTTCACAGATTCTTATAAGGATTCTTATGGAAAGGCTGGAAGATATTCTTGCAGAAATTCTCGTATCCCACTTCTTTAATGAAACTATAATGCTCAGATGATCGAAACATTTTATTTTCAGATTTCTATTTATGCAAAAACCAAAATTTTAGGTTGGCTGCAACGCAAGATGTTTATATTTTAGTATATTCCATTTTTTTTTTTTGAATTTTATTTAGGAAAAATTTAAAAACTGTTCAACTTAAAATGTTTTGAAACACGATCTTGGTATCAGCACATAATTATGCATCCAAATTTTAAGTCGTTTGATAAAATTTTGTAAACTAGTGTAATTTTATTTGAGGTTTGCGTAGCAGACAAATTGACCACATTTCGTGAATTTCGTAGAATTCTAAAAAAAATGTCGTAGGGAATCGCGCAACTTGGGCAGTGACTTTTATATTCGTCTGTTTTCCACTATAACTCAGTCAAATTTGAACCAATTGACACAATTTTAGGAATGCAGTGAGATAGGTATAGTAACTACCCGTGTACAACATTTCAAGTCAATTGGTTCAAAATTGACTGAGTTATAGTGGAAAACAGACGAATATAGAAGCCACCGCCCAAGTAGCGCGATACCCTATAAAATATTTTTATTTTTCATTTTTGTATTTTATTTTTATTTTTTTGATCTGTCGATTTAAATAAAATGATTCCAGATATTACTAAACGAACCCAATAACATTTCACTATTATATAATTCGACCGTGTAATGTTGCATAATTCGTTAAAATAATAGGCAGAGCCAACTCACTCAGCAAAAGTTCTAATTCAATTCAAAGACGGACAAACGCAACAGTGAATACCCTGTAAACTTATCATCCCTTCGACCTTTCACTGCTGTCCCGCCCTTGTGTATGGAGCAGACTGCGAAACAAATCCATTCCCGTAATGAGAAAAGTGTATTTCCGTCGCCGTTATCCACAGTGCAGTACCTATAGAGTTGACCGTTCAACTTTGTTTTTAGTAACTCGTTACCGCACCGCCGCCATCGGAGCTATGACAGCTCTAACTTCCACATGGAGTTTTAGAACACCACCCGACGACGACGATGGCGTGTGGGATTCTTTCCAGATTCAGGACAAGTTTCTTGTGCTCTGTGCTCTCTAGGTGGGTCCCATCGACAGATGCGTGTCCACTTCCTATGTAAATAAACATCGACAATCAGTGTCCAGGCGGGTATCTTCCTACCGCGGTCGCCGTCGTGCACCCATCGGTCATCTACCTACTTAGGGAAAAGTTGCTTTTGTGTGCTCGGAGATGGCAAAACGTAATTCCATTAAGAGCATTTCACCTTCCTCCGCCCGCGCCGTAACGAACATCTTACAACAACCATCGCAGCGTCAGATTTGCTGAAACTGTTTGAATCTGGAAAAGTGCTGAAAGTTCGGTACCCAGCGACCGAAAGAGACGTACCGTTCGGATCTAAGTTTTCCTCCCGTTTCCTACCACTTTTCGGGACGTAGGTACTATGTCAGCGACCAGCATGATTGGAAAGAGCGAAACAGCCGTCGTCCAACTTTGACGGCCTGTCAGCGAAAAGGAAATCTTCCATGCACAGCTAGCAGTAGCAGCAAAACCGCTTCGAAAGATTGTGTGATCAACTGATTCAACTGATGAGGTCATCGATGATGTAACGACAATTATGGTTCAGCTGACGAATCCACCTTGTCGAAAACATGGAAACAGAGTTATCTCGGCTAACGGAATTCTCTGACAATACCAAACGAGATTTAGGACAGCGCCTGGAATTCTGAGAAAATTTCGTCTAGAATTTTGAGAGAATTCCAATTGGAATTCTGAGAGAATTTCTTCTGGAGTTCTGAGCCATTTTCTTCTGGAATTCTAAGTGAATTCCTTCTGGAATTTTGAGAGAATCTGGTTTGGAATTCTGAGAGAATTCTCTCTGGAATTCTAAGAGAATTTCGTGTGAAATTCTGAGAGAATTTCGTGTGAAATTCTGAGAGAATTTGATGTGGAATTCTGAGAGAGTCACATCTGGAAACGTGACAGAATTCTGAATGGAATTATGAGAGAATTTCATCTGGAATTATGAGAAAACTCCGTTTGGAGTCCTAAGAGGATTCCATCTGAAATTTGTACCAACATCTCGAATGCATATTTCAAGACATACAGTTTTTCACACAATAAAAGTGTTGGACAAAATTAAATTCAATCCAATCCACTGTTTCCACCGGGCCGCGTAATCACCAATGAATCAAATCCAGCCATAATTCCAACCGAGGCAATAATGGGCCCCATTTGCTGGATCGTTAAATGCAAGTGCAAAACCCCCTCCAGATCCAGGGGGGGGCTCCATTTGTGCCCCAGTTGTCAGCGCAACGAACCCGGTAAAAACCCGGCCGCCCGCCCAATCGGTGGAATTAATGCTGAACAGTGCAGAAAGTTTCAATGAATTTCACAGAATCCATTGATTCCATCCGCTTTCGCTGTTTGTGTAACAACCGGGCTTCCTCGAAAGTTGTACGAACAAAAAAAAGTCGGAATAAATTCCCTTCCCTTCCTTGCGTGGCAAAGTTTCGATTCCGCAAATGGACCACCACCGTTGCGTTGCTAGCCGAACCAGCCATCAATAAATTTCTCCTACAAAACTCGGCGAGAACGACAATTCGGAACTTTTGGCCAGCTTCCCCTCTGCTGGTCCAGCATCACCACCACAACTTTGCTCGAACCTAATCGAGCCCTACAACAACAGTCTATGAAAACCACTGGGTCGCACCGATTCTGCTCCTTTTTACGAGGCTGAAGTTTTCTCAGATTTACTTCGGCGTTTGGCCTTCACTACACTGAAGATATATGTCCTGTATAATTCACTAGACTGTGTCCTTGATCAATGACGAAATCGATACGTAGACAAATCAGATCAAAGATCGCTGCTATTTATCCCGTTGTTCTTGGCGACCTACAGCTGGAGATTAAAAGCAATCGTAAGAATAATTTTCTCCATTTTTAGCTAAGTACGGTACCGACGACTGCCACAGTAACCGTAAACAAGCAACATCATGTATTGAAAGGTGGAAGCGACACTTCTATGAACATTTGAATGCATCTCTTCCTAATCAACGTATATCTACAAGAATTAGCATCTCCAACTTGAACATTGTGGCAATTCTAGATTTCAAGTGACGTTTTTTCTCAGTGCAAACTTATCTTCCTGGGCAACCACAATCGTAACAAGCATTTAATCAGCTCCTTCTCACACTAGAGTAGGAGGTGAAATCGACTGTGAACCTTGGAAGGAAATTCTTTAAACTTTAATGAAACCTACCATCGCTCCCGCTACTTCGCTCTCAACCAATCGTGCGAACCAAATCGAAGGTTCTTCTTCTGAGGACGACAGAAGCCACCACACAGCCTCATCATCGGCCCCTCTTGCCACATGCTGATTCTCGTTATTAATAAAGTTTTCAATCGTTATTTCGAGGCTCCCTTTTGTTCCCCAACCGACTGCTGCTACGTCACCCGTAGCCGACTAGAATCACATAACAGGATCAATACAAAATTATAACAAAATTAGATAAAAAAAACTAAGGTTGAGATAATTTGGTTTTTAAAATTGTCCTTTCGAAACATTTATATCAAAATCGTAACAGAATGTGTTGTTTTGCAAATCAAAAATCTTCACAAATTATAGCAAAATTATAATAAAATTTGTTACTCAAAAATAACTCTAGTCAAAAGACAACATTTGTGACTGTTGTATTCTGCAAAGAATAACAAAACTTGTTATAATTCTGTTATTAAAATGAAAGTTTTTTGACCTAATTTGTTTTTCTCATTTTTAATTTAATTATGTTTTTTTTTTGTTATTTTACAAAACACCGTATAACAAACATAATTGTAACAAAATAACACAGCCTGTTATAATTTTGTTATTCTCATTCAATCGAGCTACCAATCCCCTTCCCATTCCAAAGCGTTACCTTAAGTATATAAAAAGAAAAGATAGCGGAACCAGTCCCCATTTTGCAGTACCAAAAAAAGAACGGAGAAATCATGCTGGAAGTTTATCTTTCGTTCCCCAATTACGGTCCTCGATGAGGTGTACCCTGCTGAGTGCTGCGACACATACACCTACGTTACAGTAGGCAGTAGGGAGTTCATGTCCTAAATTGGAGAATGCCACCAGAGGTGCACACCATTGAATTGTTGGCTTGGAACAAGTGGGGCAGCGAAGATTCATTTCCGGTGTTCCGATCGCTGCTGGTCCCCAGCTGGAAGGAAAGTTTGCTGGATTCGCGTTTTGGCGAGTTATGTTCAGTTGGAATTGGAATTTTCCTGGAAAGTTTTAAACTGGGGGAACTGGGGGCGGAAGTTGAGGAGAGTTTATGAGAAGGGTTGTATGTAGGCAGGTAACGTCTTATTAGGAAGGATGAAAAACAGTGCTGGTATGGTGAAATCAAAACTGGTTACTCTTGATTTAAAATTGTAGTCCCCTTATACTGGTACGTCTTCATAGAAAACCACGCAGTGAAACTTACTTCTTTCAAGTGCACGTTTTGATGAAATAGTGGGTAATCGGTCTAATTTTTTAGAAAAACATAAGCTTAACTGCATACCTGTTTACTAGATAAAGTAAAAAAAATAAAAATTACCTTTATTTTTAGCTTATGATGTTCAAGAACAAAAAAAAAGAAAAAAAGAAAAAAGCAAAAGAGGGAAAAAAGCAAACAACTGTTATATGTATTGAATTAAACTTTATTGATGTACTTTGTTCGGAGAACTTGTAGCAGACAGAAATATCTTCCAATTTGTGTTAAAGAAATTACTTTCCATCAAGATTTGTTTAGTCATAGTTTTGAAAATTCCAGAACTCAAGAAACATACAATTGGGTTCTTTAGGGGTACCCAGATTATAGCATAATCGGAATCTCCGTCCAAAAATTAGTCGAAATCCAAAATTTCATCATTTTTGGTGCCCGGGAACTATTTTTAAAATTTATTTAAAGTTTGTATGGGGAAAATTTTTTGTTCGGGGTGAACTGTCACTTTATCGATTGAACTGTCATTCTATCCACGGAAATTAAAACTGTTTTGTTTATTTAACCATCAAATCAAAGGAATTAGAACGCAATAAAATCACCTAATACTCATAAAAATGAGCTCTTTCGATAAGGCTAAACAAAATGGCAATATTCAATTCACTAAACAACCCAATTGGTTTCATTTGGCTGCCATTTTGTCCAGTGACTTCTTTCAGGATATCGATCAAAATATGGGGGTTGACTTTAGAATTAAATAACGTTTTAGAAATAAATGTATTGCTTCGTAAATTCCTCCAGGGATTCTTTCAAAAATTCCTCCAGGAATTTCCTTTGATATTACTCTACAGTTTTTCAAGGAATTTCTCAAAAGATTCTTCTTGGAACAAACCCATAGGATTCGTCGAGATTCTTTTCAGGCATTCCTTCAAAAATTTTTCCAGGGATTTTTTTAAGAAATTGCTTTAAAGATTGCTTCATAAATTCGTTAATATATTCATTCAGAAATTTGTGAAGCAGACCTGGCGTGGTTGTTAGAATACAAGATATTCACTCCGAGGACCTGGGATCGAATCCCACTTCCGACATACTCACAAAATGTAGGATGTAATGTAGGACAAAATGAAAGGAAGCGTGGGTCTCGAGATGAACTATCCAAGGGTTTAAAATCTCGTTAATACAGACAAAAAAAAATCTGCATGCTATTAAAATTTCCCCCAGCATTCCTTAGAAAGGATTTCTTCAGAAAGTGCTCCAGAAATTTCTCGCGAAATTCTTGATGGATCCTATCTAGGGGTTTCCCAAGGAATTCCTCTGGGCGTTCCTTTAGAGATTCCATAAAAAATGTCCTGCAGAAATTTCTGCAGGAGTTCCTTCGCAGATTCTTTCAAGAATTCCTCTATGGGTGACTTCAGATTTTTTTTTCGATGATTTTTATTTTATTCTTGCCGAAATTCCTCTATTTATTCTCCCGGCACACTATCCAGCATATCTCCAGCAATTGCCTCAGGCTACTAAAATTACTCCACGAATTATTCCTAGGCATTTCTCCGAAAATTACCCTATAAAAATCTCACGAAATGCTACTAAAAGTTCTTCCTTAGATTTTTTTTTAAATATTTCTGGTATTCCTGCAAAGAATGCTTCATTAATTTAGACCTTTCGTCAGGAATTCTCTTCAAAACTTTACCGATGATCCTTCAGCAATTTTTGCCTGAGCTTTATTCCTTGGCAGTTTTCAGGGATGTTTTCTTGAAATAGGAGTACCTGGAGAAGGTTCATCAGTGCATTCCTTCAGGTCATCCAAAAATTATTCCAGGAATTTCTCCAGATATTACTTCAAACTTGGATCAGTGTTTCAAGTCCAGCAATCCTTGCAGAAAGTTTTCGAAAATTTCTCCTGAAGTACCTTTAGGAGTTCTTTCAGGGATTCTTATAGAAAATTTCTACGGGATTCGATTGCTTTAATAATTCAAAAATTCTTCCAGTATTTATAGTGCAATTGCTGGAAAAACTGCTGAAAAATCTGTGAGAATCTTTGACGGAATGCCAGGGGATATTTCTAACGGAGTCACAGCAGTAATTTCAAAAAGAAACTTTGTAAAAAATCCTAAAAAAAATCCTAGAGGAACTCTTGGCGGAATATCCGCAGGATTGACTAAAGGGAAATCTTATGGAAACATTATCCCTAGAAGAGCTTTTGAAGAAATCCCCGGGCTAAAATGTGTAAAGAAACCATCAAAATTTTGAAAAAGTTCCTGAAAATATTCCTGATAAAATCCCTAGAAAATATCAAAGTGCTGTTGATCTTTTGGAAGGAAATCCATGAATCATTTTTTGGAGAAATCTCCAGTCTTAGACTAATTCCTGTGAAAACTCCTGCAGGAGTTTTTGAAGGCATCCCACGAAAATTTTCTGAATCTCAGATGGAATTTCTCAAGAAATTCCTGGTAGATAACCGAGGGGGAAACGCTTGGTGAAACTCCAAGAGAATTTGTTCAGGAAGCTTTTTTAGATGAAATCCTGGAGAAATCCTTCAATGGAGTACCTGGCGGATTTTATAAACAAAAATCTGTTGAGAAACTTCCAATGGAATTGCTGTAGAAATTCCTAGGAAATCTTTCTTCGGAAATTACTGTCACTGTAAAAAAAAAAATCTAGAAGTATTCTTGGCAGAAATGCTGGGGAAATTTCCGGGAATACATACAGAAGACTACCACTGGAACTTCTGGAAGACGCTCTGTTAGAATTTCTGTAGGAATCTTTGGAGGAATTCCGCTTAAGCTTTAGTTGCATACCTAGTTTTGACAAGACATTCCAAAACACGATTTCGCAAAAAAAAATCATTAAGTTGCATTTGCAACTTTTAAATGGGCACGTTTTAAAATATACTGACGAGGTAATTCTACCAGATGATGGAAATTTAAAACCTATGAAAATATTTTGAACACAGCCTCAAAGTTCGACAAAAAGCAGTGGTTTCTAAGATTTATAATAAATTCCAGGGATTGTTTTAAGTAATGTCACCAAGGATTTCAACATCAATCAGACAGAGGATTTATTTAGAAAAAAAACCTCTAAGGATTTCTTCAGAAACGGATTCCTTCTAGAACTTCTTCAAAAATTTCTTTGGAAAGATCTCCTAAGACTCTTGTAGTAGTTTAAGGATTTTTTTTTATAAATGACAGCAAGGGATTTGTGAAGAATTTTTTTGGACAAAAATGCACTTGAAGCAGTTTCTGAAATAATCTCCAGAGGAATTTTTGAAGGGAATTTTAGCAGCTGAATTATAAAAACAAATCAGGAAGAATTCTTAAAGGAAAGAATTTGATTTTATTTTATTTTATTTTTTTAAGGAATTCCTGGAAAACTAGAAAATGCTCTACAGTAATTTCAAGAAGAACTTTTTAAGATATTGCTGCAGAAACGCCAATGAATAAATCCTAATGTGATTTGTATTCCTGGTAAAATCTCTGAAAGGATTCCTGAAGAATCCTTTGGAATACCTTTGGAATACCTTTGGAAACAATTCCTGAAAAAAGGTTCCAATAAATCTCAAGAGAACTTATGATATAACCCGGGAAGGAAACTTTCAGGATCCTCTGGGAAACTTCCAGGGAAAAACTTCTAGAAGAATCTCATGAGAATTTTCTAAAGAAATTTTTAAAGAAATGCCTGAAGGAGTTCCTGAGTATAACCCTGAAGAAATTGCTGACGCAATCTCTCCCGGAACACCAACAAATTTTTTAAAAAGCATCTTGCAATATTGCTGAATATCCACAGGAATCGATAGTGAAATTTTGGGATGAATACCCGCAGGAGAAGCTATGGAGAATTTCATCCAAGAATATCTTGAGGGATTGCTGAAAAAGGAGCTGTAGGAATCTTTGATGAAACATTTGTAGTAATCGCTAGAGAAATTGCTCTTCAACCTGTTTGGAGAAACATCTAGAGAAACATATTAAAAAAATACCTCACGTAGTCGTAGCAATAACAATATTATTTCACCATTAGAAATTACTAGCACTCGTCTTGTTACAAAAAAAAAATATCAGTCATAGTCACAGCAAGGAATAGGCAAAATCGAAGGCTCCTCATTTATGTGTTTACCAAATATTTAAAAAAAAATGTTAGCAAATCAAGTTGTTTTATTCACGGTTAGTATTTTCAGGAATTAATTCGAATTTTCAGAATGTCATCCGCTGATTCCTTTCAAAAGTTCTTTTAAAAAAACTACCGTGGATTTCTTCAGAAATTTCTCTAGAATTTCCTTCAGAATAACCACTACACAAGTTTCTCCAAGAACTACTCTAGAAAAGATTTCATGGGTTTCCTCAGAAAATCCTTAATTACTTTTTTGAAATTCCGTACGACAATTCTTCCAGGAAATCATTCACGGATTTCTTCACAAATTACTCCAGCGAAGTCTTCAGAAAATCAAATATTCAGAATGCTTGGAGCTCCTCCTGAAAATTCGACAAGGATTTCTTTAGAAAATCTTCTACAGAAATTCTACAATAGCCCTTGGAGATTCTTTCAGAAATTTCTAATGATATTTTTGCATAAATTTTATTATAATTCCATTTAGAAATCTCCTATGGATTGCTTACAAAATTCTCACAAGGATTCGTTAGGAAAGTTTCCTTTAGAAATTCCATCAATAATTTGTCAAGAAATTTGCCTGGACATTATTTTATGTAGATTTCCATGGTTTCTTTCTAGAAACTTCGCCAGGGATAAATAAAAAAAAAAATATTTTATGAACTCGTTAAGAAAACATTCGAGAATCTCCACAGGGATAACTTCAGAAATTATTTCGAAGATTCTTTTTATAAATTCTTTCACTGAACCCTTCAGAAAAGCTTCCAAAGATTACTCCGACAGCTTCATACAGATATTTCATCAAGAAGTCACCCAGAGATTTGTTCAACAATTGCTTCATGGCTTCCATTGAAAAATTCCAGCCAGAATGTGTCCAGGAACTTCTAAGGGGATATATCAAAAAATCCTGCACGAGTTCATGCTCAGATTCCTTCACATATTCCTCTAGAAATTACGCCATGTATTTCCCCAGAAATTTCTCCGGCATTTCCTCTAAGGATAGCTGAGAATTTCTCCACGGATTCTTTAAGAAGTTTATTTAGAAATATTTCCTAGGAATTTCCACAGGTATTCCTTCAGAAACATCTAAAGAGCTTGTTAATTTTTCGCAAAAAAGCATTGTTTATTATATATCATTGCCGGAAAAAAAGTTTCTGTGAATCCAGTCAGTTCCCAAAAGAAATCTCATTTGCTTTTTCTAGGTATCGTCACAGAAGCCAATCTAGTCATTTCTCTAAGTATTCTCCAGGATTTTTTCCAGAAAAAAATCTCCAAGAATTTTATTAAAAGTTTTTTCAAGAATTCCAACGGAGGCTTTTCCAATTACTTTCTCCAGATAATTCTCCAGGGAGTTATTCAAAATTCCTGCTGGAATTTCTTCGAGTATTTCTCAGGGATAACTTCTGATATTCTGTAGCGATTGATTCAAGAGTACTTCTTGAGAGTTTTACAATAATCCCTATGGATTTTTCTTCATAAATTTCCACTGCGATTTTTTTAATTCCTTCGTGAATTCCCTCTTTCAAAATATTATTTAAGACTTCTTCGGAGTTGAAACGATTTCTTCCGGTATTCAGTGATGGATTTCATTGAAAGATCTTTCATTGAGATTTTTTTAGGAAATTCATCTAAAATATTTCTTAGGATCTGAATCTCTGAAAAAGGTCATCAAATCTTTTGGCTAATGCCCTTAAGGCGAAACTGGAAGCATTTTCTCATTTTTTTGGTTTTTGATGTTTCATTAAGGATGGAAAATGATGAACAAAATTTCACAAAAAAAAAATGGTTTCTGCAAAAACGAAAAACATTTTCAACCAGGAAAAAATCAGGAGATACCTTGATCCATACTCTACATGTGCACGAAAACCGATTTTGAAAAGATTGCTTCGTTATTTAATGAATAATCAAAAACCAAAAAAATGAGAAAATGCTTCCAGTTTTGCTTTAAGGGCCAAAAGATTTGTTGACTTTTTAACAGAGATTCATTGAGAGATTCATCCAAGAAATTGATCAGAAAATTCTCCATATATTTTATCGAAAATTTCCGAAGAAATTCTTTTTTTTTATTTCTCCAGGGATTTGTTGGAGTGTACCACTTACGACCCCTTGGGAATTCTTCCAGGCGGTCTTTCGGGAATCATTGGAAACTCATTGGACTTTTCTCCAGCAATTCCATCAAACATTATTCCAGAAATTCAAAGGGAAATTCTCCTTGCAGAGTTCCTCCTAGGATATCATCGGAATTTTCTGGAATGGTCGGAGCGGACCTGGTGTGATGGTTAGAACACTTGACTATCACGCCGAGGACCTGGGATCGAATCCCACTCCCGACAAACTCGCAAAATGTGAGTTCTTCCTTCGGAAGGGAAGTAAAGCGTGGGTCCCGAGATGATGAACTAGCCAAGGGCTAAAAATCTCGTTAATACAGATAAAAAAAAATCGAATGGTAAGGTTTTTGGAAAATTGTAATTATACGACATCTAACATACATCCGTGATGTATATTACTCTCAGTGTATTTTTTTGTCTTAAAATCCTTGAAAAAGCATGAAACATATTTGCACACATCATTCCGATCAAACAAACCGTTTTTGTGTTGTAAATTTTTAATAAGACAATTTGTTTTTTTTTCATTGAGCCTTTTTTTCAAAATTTAGGAGAGGAAAAATGGTGTTATGTCTTGAGCCAAAAATGCTCTAATATAGAATACATGGATGAGTTGCGATGCATGACAAGACATTATCAAACTAACTTGCTTAACTTACTGACAATCAAACGGTCAAGAAAAGTCAAAAGTGATTTCAGAGTTTAATCTTTAGGTTCAGATGCTCAACCAAAACTCCTACCACGCTGAACGTCCATCGGCAAACTCCTCCTTCACAAGACCCCCTCGAGTACACCGGCACACCGCCCGTATCACCCGTCCAGTGCCAAATTAATTAGATAATGCCATCCCCACCCCTTCCGCGCGCCACGCCGCAGGCAACCCATTTCAGTTACGACCGCCCACCCGGCGCAACCCGTCAAACCCGTGAGTGCCAATTCCAGCGGGTTAGGCAAAAGGTCGACCGAGCGACCACTCAATTTAGAAAATGACCACTTGGCCAGCGGCAGAAGTGGCAGCAGCGACGGCGACCACAGCGACTGACTGTGACTGTGGTGGAAATGCCGATCACGTACTCAATTCTGGACGTTTCGCTTTCACTTCTGCTGCTGGGATGGATGGTCGATAACACTGTGCTGAAGCATTTTCGAACTCAATTCCCTACATATATGTTGTCAACTCCTTTAATTTTATTTCATTTCCTTTTATTTCCTTTCATTTACTTTCATTTATTTTTATTTCCTTTCATTTCCTTCAATTTCTTTTTATTTCCTTTCATTAACTTTCATTTATTTTTATTTCTTTTTATTTCCTTTCATTTCCTTTTATTTCCTTTCATTCCATTTCCTTTCATTTCCTTTCATTTCCTTTCATTTCCTTTCATTTCCTTTCATTTCCTTTTATTTCCTTTCATTTCCTTTCATTTCCTTTCATTTCCTTTCATTTCCTTTCATTTCCTTTCATTTCCTTTCATTTCCTTTTGTTGGATTTTCGATGATGCACTGGTTCACTTTCTTAAGCGATAGAAATCACGCACTCGCGGTTTAGCAAAAAACTGGATACTTTATTCCAACTAAACTTTATTCTAATGACGAGCGACAATAGACCGATCACATTCGATGCATGCTGAGTACTGACTCGTTTATTAATTATCTGGTGCCTATAAACTCAAACTTATCTACCGTTTTGATAACGAGAGCGAGAGATGAATTCGACTGGAAGAGATTCACATGGCTCTTTAGCTCTTTTGCCAATACAAATACATTTTATGCTACTAGGTTTCTAACAGTTTGGTTTTGAGCCACGTTAAGAAATATTAACTCTAATCGGCATCATTACCGGCCGCCTTGAAATTCGGCACCAATTTCAATACAAAGAACGGATAATTATTTACAGACAAAGTAACGATGCAAAATACTAATCTTATCACTATTTACAAACATATGCACAGTTTTTCTTGCGGATATAATTTGGAAAAAGTCGTGCTCTAACACCGGTATGGACCACTCGAAACGGCTTGCGTGTAGATGACTCTAGTTCTGCGTAGTGTGCGGATGAACGTGATGTGGACTGTATGAGATGTGGCCTTCGTGCCTCGCGTGCCGTCATGCGTGTGTCGAAGCTGTCCTACCTCGGAAGAGGTTTTCGGGTTATCATCTCGAGTGGTACACCATTTTTTCTGGAATCAGATGAAAGGCGTTTTTTTAAACAATCTTAAAATACAAAGAAACGACTTCCCTGGTGTGGTGGCTTCGAGCCACCACGGGCGCACCCTGCGCCGATGACATCGCGTTCCACGCGTCACGCGTGAACGTTTCTCGTTGGTAATACATGTCCATTTGGTTGATACTGGCTATAGCGCTATTTGAAGACTCCAAAAGCAATACTCTTTCAAATAATCCAATCGAGCGAGGGTGCTTATAGATGAAATCCTTATGCCTGGGATGAGTGGGTTGGTCCAATGTTCCTGCCAATGGTGCAAAGATATGGCTTTCTCGAAGTAGTTGGAAATGAATCAATACGTAACCTCGCGTGGAGGTCCCTCAACCTCCACGAAATACTGGTCGCTCTACAATCAAACAGTTGACAGCATGAAGTTAGAACTTGGCAATACAGGTCATCTTCTCTACAAGTGGGTTGAACTGGGCTGACATCAAACGAGGTACGGGGGTCATCGGGGAGCTGGCGGTCAGCGACCGCCAAAGGAGGTGAACAGCTATGGAGTACAAACATTTCTTTGGCTTTTTTGATCAAAATTTTAAACAAAAACGACTTAACTGGTACGCGGAGGTCGGTTGACCTCCGCTAGCGCACCCCCGTGCGAATGTTGTAAACGGAATCATTCATCTCTTTGACTAGATGTCAAAGAACATTCATTATCCTGAATTGGCAGGGCACATATCTTTGAGACAGCTCTAGTATACAAGCCATCTTTGGTTCGCACCTCAACAACCCGAACATTTCCATCCTTCCCAGGGTGTATTGCTACAATGCGCCCAAGGGGCCACCGGAGTGGTGGTTGATTGTCATCTTTGAGTAGAACCATCATGTTTTCAGCCAAGTTGTTTTGCCGGGTTACCCACTTTGTGCGGTTCTGAAGATCAGAAAGGTATGACGTGGACCACTTCTTCCAAATTGTTTGTAGGTATCGCTGGACTCTTTGCCATTTTGACAATCTATTCTCTTTTAGATCTTCGATGGATGGTTCTAATACAGCTGTCAATGGCCGGTGTATCAAAAAGTGCCCAGGTGTAAGAATTTCTAAATCCGAAGGGTCGTTGCTGACTGGTGTTAGTGGGCGGCTATTTAGACACGCTTCTATTTGCGTTAGAAGTGTATAAAATTCGTCCGGTGTAACCACGTTGGTCCCAATAGTGCGTTTGAGATGGTATTTCAGCGATTTTACCGCCGCTTCCCAAAGGCCTCCAAAATTGGGAGACCTGGGCGGTATAAATCTGAAGTTTATTCCTTCATTTGCTGCGGCTTGCGGTATTGAACTTGTGAAAGCTTGGGAGTTGAACAACCGGCGCAGTTGATCCAGTTCTCGTTTAGCTCCAATGAAGTACCTTGCGTTGTCGCACATTATTATTTCAGGACGCCCACGTCGAGCAACAAGACGCCGCAAGGCTGCGATGAAACCTTCAGTCGTTTGGTCAGCCACCATATCTATGTGTACTGCCTTTGTAACCAGACATATGAATATGACGACGTAGCAGATACGAATGTCAGTCTTGCGGTGGGGAAACCGTATTTTGAAAGGGCCACAATAATCTACTCCTACTCGAACGAATGGTAGGGCTGGAGCGACGCGCTCTGGAGGAAGATCACCCATAAGTTGCTCCTGAACTTTCGGTTTTACTCGGAAACATGGAACACAACTATGAACCACTTTTCTGGTCAAGTTCTTCAGGTGAAGTGGCCAAAATCTTTCCCGAATGCTGGCAATTAACAATTGCGGCCCAGCATGTAGAAGGTTACGATGATAATGTTCTACGACCATCAGAGTCAACGGATGGCGATTGTCCAGAATAATTGGATGTTTTCTTCCTGGAGAAATTGGCGCATGTGCTAGCCGGCCGCCGACCACGAGAATGCCATTTGACAACGTTGGATAGAGAGTTTTCAGTCTGGACGACGGAGAGACTTGTCTCTTCAGTACAAGTGCCTCTTTTTCTTCAGCAAAACTGTCATTCTGAGCTATACGCACAAGTACTAACATAGCGTCTTCACGTTCTTGAAACGTCAGATAGCCTTTTCTGACATTCGTGGGATTTTGGCAGTTGAAAATGAATCTCCGACACAATGCCGTTACTCGAATTAACGCCGAGAAGGTTGAACGTAACTTGAAGAAGTCGTTGAACGGTTGATGCTGGACAGGAGCGGCTACGACTGGTTTTTCTTCCAATAGCGCTTGATCGAACTTCATTGCGTTGGTCGATACCTCCTTTGGCCAGAAGTTCCGAGGTTTTCTAAGCCACTCGGGCCCGGACCACCAAGTAGGATGTTCTGCTAATCTTCCTGGTGTCATTCCTCGAGATATCACATCAGCTGGATTTTCTGAACCAGCGATATGATTCCATTGCCCCGCTCTTGTTAGGTGTTGAATTTCCGACACCCTATTGGCCACGAACATTTGCCAACGGGAGGGAGATGAGGATAGCCAACATTTTACAATAGTGGAGTCGGTCCAAAAGAATGGCTGTGCTTTGATGCGCAAGCTGTTGACTACCTTTTCATACACATGGCTGAGAACGACTGCTGATGAAAGTTCCAAGCGGGGAATGCTCATCTTTTTCTTTCTTCGTGTAACATCATCGAGTGGTGCAACTCTTGATTTTGCAATCATGAGGCTTATCGAAACATGGCCATCGAATGACGTGCTACGTAGATAGACGCACGCTCCGTAGGCCTTCTCAGACGCGTCGCAAAACCCATGTATTTCTGCCGAGACGGTATCGCTGCCAAAGGCCAGCCACCGAGGAACCTTGAGACTGGAGAGTTCAGCTAGACTCTGTCGGAAGTCTAACCACCATTGCTGGAGATCTTCGCTAAGGGCTTCGTTCCAGGAACATTTCTGCTTCCAGAGATCCTGGAGAAATATCTTAGCTTGGACGACTACCGGTCCTACCAATCCGAGAGGGTCAAATAGACGAGCAAAATCGGACAAGATAATACGCTTGTTGATCTCTGTGGATTCGCTCCACTGAGGTACAGAGAATCGAAACTCGTCCGAACGAGGTTCCCATGATAGTCCTAAGGTTTTGATGGCTGCTTTCGGTGAATCTAGTTCAAGAGAAGTGCGGTCGTCCTTCAAAGCTTCGGGTATAGCTGCTAGTATCTCCTGGCTGTTTGAACTCCATTTCCTGAGCGTGAACTTTGAGGTTTCCAGTAGCTGCGATAACTCGTGGTACATCTTGATGCCTTCTTCTACGCTTTTTGCTCCAGATAGCATATCGTCCACATAAAAATCCTTGGAGAGGATCATGGCTGCAAGAGGATATTCCTGGGCTCCTTCGTCTGCTAACCGTTGGAGGCACTTGGTCGCTAAATATGGAGCTGATGAAGTTCCATAGGTAACGGTTGTGAGTTCAAACGTTCGAATTGGTTCGGAAGAAGAATCCCTCCATAGAATTCTTTGCAAACTCTGATCTTCGGCTGCGATATTGACCATCCTGTACATCTTAGCGATATCAGCTACGATGGCAAACTTGTGAAGACGAAAACGAAGAACGATAGAAAGCAGATCTTCTTGGACCACTGGTCCAACCAGGAGGGTGTCATTTAACGATATGCCAGATGTTGTAGCACACGATCCGTCGAATACTACGCGAAGCTTAGTAGTAGTGCTTTCGGGCCGCAATACAGCATGGTGAGGTAAATAATATGGAAACGGCGCATGCTCCACCTTGTTCGGATCTACGGGGACCTCTCGCATATGTCCCATTTCCAGGTATTCGTGGATGAATTCACTGTAGGCTGTCTTCAAGGCAGGGTTGCTGTCCAGTCGCCGTTCCAGTGAAATGAAGCGCCGAAGAGCTATTGAGCGGGACTCTCCAAGACGCTCAATCAAGGCCGGTTTCTTCGGAAGAGTTACGACGAATCTTCCTGATGAGTCCCTTTTCGTTGTTTCGTTGTATATCCTTTCGCATTGAGATTCCTCTAACGACTGTGTGCTAGTTGTTCGACACGACTCTAACTCCCAAAACTGCGTTAAAAGATCGTCTAATTTCTCCTCCGGGCAAGCAAGAGCTGTCAGTGATGATGTGGGTCCAGGATCTTCAGAAACCTTGCCCGACACGACCCAGCCGAGCTGTGTATTTTGCAAAACTGGTCCTCCCTCTGCTAGTTTGTGTTGTCCATCGATTATAAGGTCGAAGAAAATCTCCGCTCCAATTATGATATCGACCGCGCTGGGGTCGTAGAATTCTGGGTCAGCGAGGGGTAATCCCTCGGGGAAACACCATCTGCTATAGTCGATCCTCTTTACTGGCAACTCTGCAGTCACCTTAGGTAGCACAAAGAACTGCATCAAAACGGTGTAATGGGATACACGAGAACGAATCCAAGCAGTGATGGATTGCGTGGAACATGTGCCAGCTTGGCCAATGCCCTTTATAGGTAGGCATTCTCGGCGGCGCTGGAATTTCATTTTCTGAGCGAACTTTTCAGAAATGAAGCATAGCTGTGACCCTGAATCTAACAAGGCACGTGCAACAGTGGTGTTTCCATAACCGTCACTGATGTTTATGAGAGCCGTGGACAATAGAACTGTGTTTGGAAGTGTTTGTGTGGTAGAAGAGAGGACTGTGTTGTAGCTAGTAGAAGCGTGGTCAGTGGTACTGAGTTGGCTGGAACTTGCGCTTGTCGCTCGATTTTGGCTCTTATTAGCCTCATTCGAGTTTTGCGTTTGCTGAGGAGCGGTCGAGTTGTTGTTCGCTGGGCTTTTAGAGGAATTCTGTGGTGGTGGCGAGTTGGGTGTTGGCGTAGGCTGATTCTTCTTCGCTGTTTGCGCACCACATGGCTGCGCGGATTTGGACTGTGACACTGAAGGGGGTATCGAGTGCAGTAAGGTGTGATGATTTCTTCCACAGGTGTGGCAAGAACCTTTCGTGCAAAACTTGGCTATGTGGCCAGGAGATAAGCAGTTTAAGCAAAGTGATTTCCGTTTTGCTTCATCTGCTCGTTCTGAGACCTTCATCTTGAAAAATCTGTTGCATTTGAAGGCAGAATGAGGCTGATCTCCACAAAATGGACATGATACGACTTGATGAACTCCTGAGTGACTTAGGGCCGATGAACGAACTACCTTTTTGTATTCTCCTGGACTTGGCCTTGCTGAACCGATGCTGCGAAGCACCATGCATTGTTCCTTCAAGTAACGGATGAGATCCTTATACTTCGGAATATCCGTTGAGTTGTAGTGGTTTTCCCAATTTCGCAATGTGTTTGGATCCAGACGTTGACAAACCATATGCTGCAAAATGGTACTCATTCCCTCCGAATTTTCGCCGAGTTTCTCCAGCATCATCAAATTGGTTTCAAACTCTCCCACCACACGATTTAGCTGATCATATGATTCCTTTTCCATAGGCTTTACCGCGAACAATGCATCAATGTATGATTTAGCAATCAACTTCTTATTTTCATAACTGTCTTGCAACGTCTTCCAGGCGATAGGGTAGTTTGCCGCTGTCAGTTCAATTGATGCAATGTCCCGGAGTGCATCACCAGTTAGGGATGCCCGTAAGTACGTGAACTTATCGATTGAAGCTAAATTTGCGTTATCGTGGATCATGCTGACAAATGAATCTCTGAAGGTAATCCATTCACGCAATTTTCCGTTAAACGAAGGTAATTTGAGTTCTGGAAGTTTGACTCTCATCTGTACCTCTGAGCTAGTCGTAGCTCGAAGTTTAGACTGTCCGGGTGCGCTACTTGATTCTGCTGGTGTTAATAATGCACAGAGAGCTTGTTTTATAGCGTAGTAGTCATTTTCGAACTCACGAATCACTTTCGCATTTTCTTTGTCTCGCTGCTGGGTTAAAGATGCACGAAGAGCCTTGCGTTCCACTTCGGACTCGACCGGTTCCACCAAATCAGCTTCCTCTAGGTCCTCGGTAATTACCTCGATCTGTAGACGAACATCCAAAAACTTGTCGTATACTTCGTCCAGTTTTGCCAATCGCATAGCCAGTGAACTTCGATCTTGCTGCTCTCTATAGTTGGTGACAAAGAGCTGGAAGTTTTCCAGGGATTGGCGCAGTGTACGCTCCTGTTTCGCCAAGATCCGATGATCGCCTTTCCCCATATTCACCACACTGTAACTCACTGTACCACCCTCTAAGTGTATTTCATTGACTGCGCGCGGAATTTTTCAATGGACGTCGCGATTGACAGTACGAACTTACAACCCAGAAGCTACGCTCACCACCGACAGAAGAGATTGATATCAAGACTTCGAGACTAGAAGAAGTCAACCCAAGGCTCAACTCAAATGATTCAGCAGAGACGACAAGTATTAAAAGCCACAATTGATTTTATTGTAAGCATGCAAGCAATGTATAATTTGATTACTTTTGCACAACCATCATTGTACCACCTTTTTTTTTGCAATGGCGGACTGATCATGCAGTTCAGTACCACCCAACAGACACACGTTTTTGTTCTACTTAGCCTTTGTCCCCTTTCTCGAGTACAGTCCTCGGGTACAGATTCCAAGTTCTATGTAGACCTTCGTGGCAATGATGATGGCAGCAACGTTTCCCAGCGTCCAGAACTTCCTCGCAACAGCACCACAGCAGCAACCCAGCAGCAACAGCACCCGATCCAGCTCCCGTTCCGATTTGATGTTCCGTCTCCTATTGTTCGATGATGGCGAACAATCAATCGACCACGTAGCGTGGCAGCTTCTTTGACCCGCGTGATTTCCCTGAATCCGGGTCGTTCAGGACCAAATGTTGGATTTTCGATGATGCACTGGTTCACTTTCTTAAGCGATAGAAATCACGCACTCGCGGTTTAGCAAAAAACTGGATACTTTATTCCAACTAAACTTTATTCTAATGACGAGCGACAATAGACCGATCACATTCGATGCATGCTGAGTACTGACTCGTTTATTAATTATCTGGTGCCTATAAACTCAAACTTATCTACCGTTTTGATAACGAGAGCGAGAGATGAATTCGACTGGAAGAGATTCACATGGCTCTTTAGCTCTTTTGCCAATACAAATACATTTTATGCTACTAGGTTTCTAACAGTTTGGTTTTGAGCCACGTTAAGAAATATTAACTCTAATCGGCATCACCTTTCATTTCCTTTCATTTCCTTTCATTTCCTTTCATTTCCTTGCATTTCCTTTCATTTCCTTTCATTTCCATTCATTTCCTTTCATTTCCTTTCGTTTCCTTTCATTTCCTTTCATTTCCTTCCATTTCCTTTCATTTCCTTTCATTATCTTTCATTTCCTTTCATTTCCTTCCATTTCCTTCCATTTCCTTTCATTTCCGTTCATTTACTGTCATTTCTTTTCATTTCCTTTTATTTCCTATAATTTCCTTTCATTTCCTTTCATTATCTTTTATTTCATTTCAGTTTCTTTTATTTCCTTACATTTCCTTTCATTTCTTTTAATTTCCTCTCACATCTTAAGATTTCCTTTCATTTCCTTCCATATCTTTTCATTTATTTTGTTTATTTTTATTTCCTCTCACTTATTTTTCATTCAGTAATTTTCATTTTTGTTTTCATTGTTTTCATTTTTTACTTTCCTTTTATTTCCCTTCATTTCCATTCCTTTCGGTTCCATTCATTTCCTTTCGGTTCCTATCATTCCCTTTGGTTTCCTTTCAGTTCCCTTCATACCCATCCATTGTCTTTCATTTTATTTCATTCCCTTTCATTTAATGTTCATTCAGTATTTTTTCTTTTTCCTTTTTTCTCCTTTCATTTCCTTTTATTTCCTTTCATTTATTTTCATTTCCCTTCATTTTCTTTCATTTTCATTCATTTCCTATCATTTCTTTTCCTTTTCCTTCATTTCCTTGCATTCCCCTCATTTTCTTCAATTTCCTTTCAGTTTCTTTTATTTCCTTTCAGTTCCTTTCATTTCCTTTCAGTTCCTTTCATTTCCTCCTATTTTTTCATTTTCTTCCATTTCCTCCTATTTTTTCATTTCCATTCATTTCCTTTCAGTTCCTTTCATTCCCTTTGATTTCCTTTCAGTTCCTTTCATACCCATCCATTATTGTCTTTAATTTTCTTCCATTCCCTTCATTTAATATTTATTTTTGTTTTCTTTTTCCTTTTTTTCTCCCCTCATTTTCTTCAATTTCCTTTCATTTCCTTTCATTTTCTTGCATTTCCTTTCATTTCCTTTCATTATCTTTCATTTCCATTAATTTAAGTTTCGATAATTTGTTTTTTTTTTCTTCATTTTTTTACTTGTTTTATTTACTTTCACTTACTTCAATTTCCTTTAAGATTTTTTTTTCATTTCCTTCCATTTTCTTTTACTTAATTTCTTTTATTTTCATTTCCTTCAATTACATATCCGTTCATTTCATTTCGTTTCTTTAGTGTAGAATTAACATGAGCTAAAATACACGAAAAAAAATCGTTTCTTTTGGTTGTTTTTAGAAATTCAAAACTTTCGTTTCATTTCGTAATCCAGTGTAATCGACAAAGTACTGGAGCTGAACCCCCGACCCATTAAAGAGGGAGGAAAAGAAAACTCACATGAAAATTTTATTGATTCCCGTTCCTCTCTCCCCCACTCATTTGAGGGCGACCGGTTGATGCCCGGGTAGGTTCTAATCGGAATTCGCGCCAGGAGGGAACTTAGAACGGCAATAAACACATCATAACGCCGCGCCGCGGCGGACTTTGACGCTGACTGACACCAAGGTATAGGGGGAGGCATGCTGGAAGAGGTGCTCCGTGCGAATGTGAGATTCCGGCTGACGACTGTGTGGCACCTGCTGTCAAGTAGGGCGCGGTACGATTTGATGGCTTGGAGGAGGTGGAGCAGGAGGGATTCATAAATCAATTTGTGAATGGATTTGGACGTGGGTTGGAGGTCATTTGTGGTTGAGGTGAGAAAATGTGGCTTTTGAAATATTAATCACAATCACGCGGTAGCCGTTAATAGGTTGTGGGGGTTAGCTTTGGGGCTGTGATTGACGGATTTCTCTATAGACGATCTGCTTAATTGCGAAACTTTACAAGTTAGGCTCACTCGAGATTCGCCTCAATTAATTTCAATGAACCAAAATCACATTAAGAATATTGTCCAGTATCAATCATGTTGTGAGATTCAAAAAGAAAAAAAATTTCACAGTTTTCAAAAATGTCCAGTTGGTGTAAAAAAATAGGTCATGACAGTGAGAATGTCGTCATAAGCAGTCACTGAAAATCACTATTGTTTAAAATTAAGTCATGACAATGAGTATATCATGATAATCAATCACTGAAAATTATCAATGCGAAAATATCACCGCCGATGAAAACCATTATTGTCATCTCTAACTGTCATCTAAAACTGACTAGCATCAACATCATTGTCTAAAACAAATGATCATCATTATTATCGATTATCACCATCAATGCTCGTGATCATCACCGCCCAGTATCACCAATTGTGACCATCACCGTTCACTTTAATCACCGAATGTCATAGCCAACACCTCATATTCGTAATCTGTCACTTACAAAATAAATATCATGATACAGATGATTATCAAAAGGCGTAGTGACAAAGGCGAAAAAGTCTTATGCAAATACGATGTTTCGAAGAGATATCCGTGTGACACGACTATGACTGAGAGGTCACTCATTTTAATTCTATTTCCGCGCAAAAATTCAAGTTATAATCACCAACCGGAATGAAAAAAAAATCCCATAATCTCCGCTCATTACCCCGCCTATTTAATGAACCCATTATGGGAAAATGGAAAATCTGTTATGAGCAGCAGATTTTTCAACGCACTCAGCAGCACCCGCCCAGTTCCAGGATTTTTCCCAATACAGGACCTAGAAGGGGAAGCTGGACGCTGGAGTCGAAGAACAGAAGGGCGTTGGGAATATAATAATAAAAAAAAAACTTCATGATTCATGTAATTAAAAATGTGTGCCACCCAGCTGAGGCTAGCTGGGAACGCACGTAGCCATCATTACGACTGGGTTATGGGCCCATACCGCCGCCCCATATAGTTGGAGAGAGATTAAACAGTCCATCAAATGTGAATGGCGGAACCCTCCCTGTTATGACACCCATAATGCTGACTGCTGACGAATAACGCGAACTCGCTCGCACCTCTAAAAACCCATGGGAAAAAGTACGGCCAGCGGTACAAAAACAGAAGGACGGCACTTACCGAATTTACAGCGGCCATTTCGATGTCCTATTGTGGAGGCAGGGTGGATGATGCTGATGGCGATCCAAGGTGGATGATGGTTGCAGGACGAAACAGGTGTGACTAGACGAGATTCGAGGGGTTTTGGTTGTCAGCAGTGGGTTATCGGTGAATGTTGTGAATGTTCTGGAAGAAGAAATGGATAAAACAAATTATTATGAGAAACATTCTAAAACAAGATTTCAAGTTTATTGTTAAGCTTTAAAAACAAAAATATATTTAAAATCGCAATCGAAATTCAACAGTTTAGAACATGCCTGCCGTTTTTCATAATATATAACCATGATTTGATTCGTAGTTCCTGCCCATATTTATCATCGCATCCAAACTTTTCTTACTTTTATTTTTCAAGTTCTACAGCTCTTTCTTGCTATTTTTTGTAATTTCTAACGCCCTTCCTACTTTTCTCCAAACATTACTTCCTAATTGCTCACCATCTCCCCCCTCTAAGAGTCTCCGTAGTTTATGGACAAGCTACTGTTATCTTTAATGCCTTCCTTCCTGCCTTCATTCCTAGCCGCTTTCCTTCCTAGCTTCCTATCTTTATTTTTCTTAACTTCTCTTCTATCTTCCTTCCTACTTGCTTTCACTCCATCTCTTCTTTCTATCCTTCTTCCATCTAACCAAGCTTCCTAGCTTCTGTTCTACGGAGATAGACAGGATTTCAGATGATTTGCAGGTTTTGTGGGACTTACTGAGGGTGTTACAAGAGATTCCACATATGTTTCATGGGTCTCAAGGATTTTGAGGGGCGTTACAGGGGACTTCAAAGAACCTCATGGAGTATCCAAGATAATCCCAGGTGGTGTCAACGGAGTTTCAATGCCGAAGTAACATTTTACAGTCAGACAGACTATAAGAAGTGCTTTGAACTATCATAAAACTAAAATAAAAGGTATAAGGTTTTATGATGGTTCGCAAAACCTCCATAAATCTAAATGATTATGAAAACGTTGCTTGGGTGGTTTCAAGAGATTTAACGGGCATTTCAAGGCTTCCAAGTGGTCGATGCAGGAGGCTTCAGTGAACTTTAATTCCTCGGCGATAAAACCAAGCATAAGAAACGTGTTCGAGGCCGTCAAAGTTGCGGCAGCAGAGGCACAAAATCCGGCTCCAGAGGGTTGAAGGGTATTTAGTAGTTTTAGGAGGTGTTTAAGAAGCATTTCTAAAGGATTTCCGGGCAGTGAAAGCGATTTAAGGTGGTTTCAGGGAAGTTCTTGGGTAATTTCAGAGCAGTTACAGCTATTGTTTTAAGGGGATACGAAAGCCAAGGGGCAGCACTACTGCCCTTAAAGGCTATGGAAACAACTCTGCAACCACTTGAAACGCCCCGAAATTCTCCCAAAATCTCCAAAACGCCTTTCAAGCGCCCTGAAACTTCCTGAAGCCCACTTTTAAAGTCTCCGAAGCGTTTTTAAACACCCCCAAAATCCCTTACGAACTTTAACTTCCTGAAACGCTCCTGAAACTTTTACATTCCAAGTAACATTTTGATGGCCAATTAGTCTCGTAGAGGTTATGAGAACCGTCATAAAACCTAATATCTTCTATCTTGCTTGTAAGATGGTCTTAAGAATCTCTTCTAGTCAATTTGACCAAAAAATGTTACTGGGGATGCTACTGAAATATTTCTGTAATGCATTATCTCAAACAGGTTTCAAAGGTTTGAGCCTTTCCGATTGTCCTGAAACTTGCCTGATATTTTCTTGAAACTTTCAGGAACTCTATAAAAACCTCATCAATAGCTCCTGAAGTCTCCTAAAACCTCTAAACCGCTTTGAAACACCCCTTATAATCCTCAAAACACCCACAAAGCACAACCGAGATTCCTCAAAGAATTCTATCCGAGACTCCTGCATAAACTCCTTCTTTTTATTTACTTGTTTTAATCACCGCATGACTTTATGGTTATTAATTTTCATTGGCTTTTTTCAGTGAACTTAATACTATTCTAAGAAGGAAGGAGTAACGAAAGTAATGCAAGAAACGGTGGATAGAATCACACGCACACTTGCGAGAGAAATTGAATAGAAGTTGAAAATGAACGGAGAGCCTTAATTAAACAACATAATTTTAATTTTCAACTTCTATTCAATTTCTCTAGTCGCACATTTGCGATTCTATCCACCGTTTCTTTCATTACTTTCGCTACTCGCTCCTTCTTTAAGTAGTATTGAACTCCTTCTGAGTTTCCTTGAGAAGTTTCTTCTAGGATTTAGTAAAGAGTTTTTTCTGAGATTGCTCCTGTTCTATTTGGAATGTCTTCAGAAGTTTTTTGTTTATGAGGTTACCAGAAGGAATTCATGTACAAATGTAAGGAGCTATTGAAGAATACCCAGAAGGAACTGGAGGAATTGCTTACAAAACTACTGAACAGTTCCTTAAGAAATTGTTGAAGACATTGTCCAAAGGGGTCCTTTAGAAATTTTGTACGGAACTGTTGGAGTAACTTCATAAGGAATTCTAAAACTTATGGAGGAATTCCGTAATAAGTTTCAGGAGGATTACCGATATAAACATCTGGGAGAACTTCCGAAAGGATTGACAGGAATTCCATAAAGAAGTCCTAGAGGAAACTCCAAAGAAAGCTTTTCAGGGAATCCCGGAAGGGGTTCCGAAGGTATCGTATAAGGCAGTGGTGCTCATCCTGCGGCCCGCGGGCCGCATGCGGCCCTCCATGCCTTAAGATGCGGCCCGCGGAGTACTTTAGGGCGAATCAAAATTTTTGAACGATTATTTGAAATAACTTAAATGTATTAAGAAATCAAACAAAAAAAAATGCTGATCATTTTTCACAGTGTTGAACACAAATTAAATGATAAATAAACAAAAAGAACAATCCGTTCTGGTAAGATTCGAAATCGCAACTCCGAAATATTTCGGCATTTCAGCTAAGTCGCGAAGCCAGCTTATAGTTATTTATAAGTGGTACGAATCAAATAAAAGTTTGTTAAAAATGCAATCTTGAAGTTTTTGACAAAATTCTCAACAAATCTCAACTTAGTTGCCAATATTGTTTAATTTTCACTGCTTGTTTAAATTTCTATTATTAAGACTCACACATTTTTCGAAACTAAACTTACGAATCCAATTTGAATTGTCCAAGCGAAACTTCTGAACGAACTTAAAGAAAAAAATCTCAGGCGAGATTCATAAAGCGTCTCCTGTGCCCTTTTGGAGAAACTTTTGGATACATTTTTGGAGAAACTCTAGGAAACATTATTGGAGAAAAATTTTAAGCAACTCTAAGCGAAATATATGGAGAAACTCAAATCATTCTGGAGAAAATAAACCTGAAGAAACTCAAGGAGAAAGTTGTGGCGATACTGCATGGAAATTATATGAGCATCTCTTAGAAAAATGTTCTGGTGCCACTCTAACAGGAATTTCTTAAACAACTTTAGACTAAATTCCTCAAACAACAAAAAGAGAATTTTCAGGAGTAACTACAAACAAGATTCCAGGACCAACTGCATCAAGACACAAAGATGCCTAGAACGCCTGAGGAAAATTTGAACAATAAATTTGAAGCAACTTATGCAGCAAATTTAGAAGATAATGTTGAAGAAACTTCCAGAAACAATTGTTAAAAATCTAGTTTTTGGAGAAATTTAATGATGAAGTATTTCATCAACTTTAGAAGAGGCTTATGGAAAGAATTTACTAAAATCTTCAAGCAACTCCTGGAAAATTTTCGGAAAAATCCGGAAGCTATTCTAGGAGAAATTCTGAGGTGTTCCAAGAAAATTCTAGAAAAACTAAAAGAAACTTGAAGAAATTTCTCGAAAACCTTCTGGAGCAACTCTACAAGGAATTTCAGGTGAAAATCCAGCAAACCTTTTAGGAGCGATTCAAAAAAAAATTCTTGTAAAAGTTGCTTAACAAGTTCTAGAAGTGGCTTCAAGGCAATTCTAGGGGCAACTACTAAATTATTTGTTTGAATTTCAATTTGAAGCTCAAACGTTTTTCTCAACCAAACTTAGAATCTAAATGGAACTTCACAAAGGGCAATAGATTATAAAGTTTGACCCTTACACAAGTTCTGAACAGTTCAGATTTTTAATAAATATGCTTTAGAATTGTTCTTTTTGTTGTTTTTGTGCATCGATGTTTTATGCGGCCCGCAGGTCGATCCCGAATTGCAAATTTGGCCCGCGGTATCCTCCAGCCCGAGCACCACTGGTGGAAGGAGTTCTTGGTTGAAATCCCAGAAGATGCACCTGAACCAATCCCAAAAGGGGTTCCTCGACGTAACCCGAATGGAAATGCTGAATCTTGGAGGAATTTTAGAAGATTGCCGGATGGAGTTCTTGGAGGAAACTCAGAAGAAATTCTTGAAGGAATTATGCAGGAAGTTCTTGAAGAAATCCTGGAGCCCTAAATGAATTTCATGGGAAGTCTCAGAAGAAATTCCTGGAGGAAACTCGGATGGAATATCTTGAGAAATCCTTAAGGAATCCCGGAAAACAAACTAAAGAAATCCTGAAAAAAATCTGAAGAAATTCCGGTAGGAATTCCTGAGGGAATCCAAATGGAATCCTGGAACGACTTCCTGTAGTAATCTTGGAAAGAACTTTTGGATGAATCATGAGTGGAATTCCTTGAGAAATCCAAGAAGGAGCTTCTGGAATGAATCTCAGAATAAAATCTTGGAATAAAATCAAAAGGAACTATAGGAGGATCCCGTAAAGAATCTACAGGAGTAATCCTGGAAAGAGTTTCACGGCAAATCTCAGAAGAAGTGTAATGGAGGAATCCTGGTAGCAAGTTCTGGAGAAATATCATAATAATTTCTTGGATGAATCCATGAAACAAAACACTTGATAAAAAATAACAGAAGGAACACTTTGAAGAATCCCAGAATAAAACTCTTTGGGGTATACTAGAAATGACTCCTGAAGCAGTCCCAGAAAAAACTCTTGTTTGAATTCCAGAAGAAGAAATTCTTAATAATGAGGATCTCAAAAGAAACTCTCTCGGAAATTTATCGACGACTTTTCCTGGAATTTCTGCAGATCCTTCCCAAGGTTATTCAGGAATTACTTCAGATGTTCCTTATGAAAATATTCTAGGAGTTTATCACGAAATCCCTTCATCAGTACATCATAGAAAACCCTATGAAATTACTCCAGCACTTCCATCTAGAACTCTTCCATGACTTTCTATAGAATGTCTGCAGGAACTCCCTGAGGAGTTCCTTCAACAATTTCACAAAAATTTCCTGCAGCAGTTTTGTGAGCAATTCTCCAGTACTTTCTAGATTTATACCAATAGCTTCAATTGGGATTTTATTTGAACAGAAGGTATTGCTGACCCTCAGACAAAAACTTTAGAAGATATTCCCAAAAGAATTCAGAATCTCAGAAGACACTCCTGCAGAAATCCCTAAAGAAACTTCTTCAAGAATCTTAGTTGGAACTTGTGGAGTAATCTTGGTGGAAATTCTTGAATAAATTTCGATGGGAAGAATTTTGTAGGAACTTCATGAGAGATCCTCCACAAAAATCCTGGAAATATACCTGATTATAATTTAAAAAAAATCTTGAAGAAGCTCTTAGAACTACCCAAGAAGGAACTTCTGCAGAGATTCCGGAAGAAACTGCTGCATTGATTCCGGAAGGAACTTCTGGAGAAATCTCTGATGTAACTCTGGGGCATCAGTGAATGCTAGAAAAATATCCGAAAGAACTTCAGAAGGGATCCTTGGAAGAATCCCCAAAGGAACTTCTGAAAGAATCCCTTTGGTTACTGCTGGAGGAATCATAAAAAGAACTCTTGAACTAATCCCTGCAAGTATATTTCTGTAGGGATCCCTGAAAAATCTTCTTGGGGAATCGCCGAATTCTACTGAGGATAACCTTGGATTCTCTTGTGGAAATCTCTGAGGAATGTCCTGGAGAGAACTTCTGGAGAAATTGCTGAAAAAATTCAGAGGGAGAAACATCTGAACGAATTCCTGAAACTTCTGGAGAGGTACCTGAAGGAACTTCTGAACTAATCCCTGTAGCAACTTCTCTAGGCATTCCTGGAAGAACTTCAGAAGGAACTCTTGGAAGAACTCCTAGACTTGTAACGGAAACAAAAGTTTTGCGGAACACTACAAATGCATTGTGCTCCCGATGGGTACCACAATGTAGACAACTGCTAATAGAACCCTACAAATGCGCATTTTATTTTCCGCATCGAGCCCCACATTTTGAAACTAGTGGGATACGAAAAGTAAAATGGAACATTACAAATGCACAAAACACAAACATACAACACATATTATGTGTTAAACATGTTAAACATTAATTTGTGCCCAGTCATCCATATGGATAACGAAGTCCGAACCCAGGATGACGCGGTTTCATAATTGTTCTTGGTCCATCAGTCATCCTAGAATTGTATTTTGTTTTGCAGTTCGCCTTTTAGTTAGCAGCATCTGTTGCTGCATTTCATAGCTTGTTTTGGTCTAGGAATTTCTAATCCTACGGGGGCATCTTGATTTGGGCAACAACACAAGACCGTCTACAATTTGATGTCCGTGATAGGGGACGGCTTGCGTGTTTTATACTAGATCGCTCCTGAAATGTTTGAAGCGCTACAAATGCACATTAAATTTAGGGACAGTTTCACTAGTGAGAGTACAGTATACGATACAAAAATACGACTAAATGCAAACGTAACACACTCCATGCAACAATCGAAGAATTTTCCATGAATTGCATTCTCCAATTCATGGAAAATTCTTAAAACTATGTTACATACGTCACAACTACTGTTCAGGACACGTAGAAGAAATACACCGGTTTTTGCAGCAGTAGTAGCATACGGCTCAAAACTGTAAATAATTTATTTTAGTTTTAGTTTTAAGGTAATTTAACGAGAAACTTACATCACTGATGTTCTTCATGTGGTTTTCAATGACCTGACAAATCTTCCTCCTTTGTATGATCAAGCCTATAGTTTAAAATTTTTTATATAATTCGCAGGTATTTTAATTTCATCTAGTACAACTTACGAATCCGAATTCTTTATGTTAACTTTAAGTTCAAATTCTCTTCAATTTAGTTATAAAAATAGCACTTTTAGTTCACCCACAAATTTTAGCAAGTAATCCAATTTTCTTTTTGTTTTTAAACCTTCTCTTTCTCCTCTTCGAACGTCAAGCATCGCTGTCAACTTTACCGTGACATTTATCGGTCTGGTCACTCTTCGACAGGCCAGTTAGAGTTGTGCCCAGCAGTGGTGGTAACAATTCCCCTTCCCGTAAATCTGGTCCGCGTTCGCAAGAAGAATCAGATTTACTCCTAAGCTCCATCACCGCCAGTTTGGAAACAGCACGACGATACACTCCTTTCGAAGTCTTCACTAGTGCCCGACGCACTCTTCCGTCAATGCCTCGTAACACCTTCACCACAATGCCTCTTATCCATGTTCTGCGATTGTTTCCGTCGACTATGTACACCAGCTCTCCTTCTTTCACCGGATCTTGCTCCTCCAGCCATTTGGTGCGATGGTTGATCGTAGGCACATATTCCTTCAGCCACCTTTGCCACAAGACGTCAGCCAATTTCTGGGACTGCTTGTAGCTATCTCTGAGTGCTTCGGCTGAGTTCGTCGGCGTCCTAACTTCCTCTCGCTCTCCTGCAGGTAACCCACGGAGGAAATGGTTCGGTGTGAGCGCCTCGGATTCTGCAGATTCCTGAGGTACATACGTAAGTGGTCGGGAATTAACCATATCCTCAGCTTCAGCCAAAACGGTATGCAGGATTTCGTCAGTCAACCTTCCGCCTTCATGTAGGGATTTCAACGCTTCCTTTGCTGATCTCACCAACCGTTCCCATATCCCGCCCATGTGCGGTGCGGCTGGCGGGTTGAAACTCCATTGCGTCCTCGCATCGGTGAAGATATCTGCACATTCCAATTCAATACATCGAACTTGTTGAACTAACTCTTTGCTTGCCGCCAAAAAGTTGGTGCCATTGTCTGAAAATATTTCCAGTGGAGCACCCCTTCTGCAGATGAATCTCCTAATAGCCATAATACAGGATTGGCTACTTAGGCTATGAGCCACTTCCATGTGGATCGCTCTGGAAACGAGACACGTAAACAGGCAGACCCATCTTTTCTCTGCACGGCGACCAACTGTCACAACCACCGGACCAAAGTAGTCTATCCCTATATAGCTGAATGGTCGTAGCTTTGGAGTCAGACGTTGTACTGGGAGTGGTGCCATTCTAGGAATTGCCGGACGACACTTCATGATTTTACACCGCGCACAATCCTTCATGACCTGCAGAACCGCTGCTCGAACGTGTTGGACGTAGAAACGTTGGCGTAGTTCATTCACCACGGTCTCCCGGTTTGCGTGGCCAAATTTTTCGTGGTAGTGTAAAAGGAGCTTCGATGTGACGTCGTGTCCCTTTGGAAGCACAATTGGGAACCGCTGTTCGAATGGGATGAATTCTGCATGCGCCGAGCGGCCTTCCATACGAATCACCCCTTCTTCGTCCAGAAAAGGAGCCAATTTGTAGAGCAGAGGACGGGACGCCAAGCAGTCAGTAGTGTGCGGTAGTTCGGCAGCAGCAAAGTTTCGCGCGCTCGCCTTGCTAGATTTTTGCGATTTTTTTTCCTCTTCCCTCTGCGGGGCTCCGACGACGGGACGCCAAGCAGTCAGTAGTGTGCGGTAGTTCGGCAGCAGCAAAGTTTCGCGCGCTCGCTTTGCTAGATTTTTGCGATTTTTTTTCCTCTTCCCTCTGCGGGGCTCCGACGACGGGACGCCAAGCAGTCAGTAGTGTGCGGTAGTTCGGCAGCAGCAAAGTTTCGCGCGCTCGCTTTGCTAGATTTTTGCGATTTTTTTTTTCCTCTTCCCTCTGCGGGGCTCCGACGACGGGACGCCAAGCAGTCAGTAGTGTGCGGTAGTTCGGCAGCAGCAAAGTTTCGCGCGCTCGCTTTGCTAGATTTTTGCGATTTTTTTTCCTCTTCCCTCTGCGGGGCTCCGACGACGGGACGCCAAGCAGTCAGTAGTGTGCGGTAGTTCGGCAGCAGCAAAGTTTCGCGCGCTCGCTTTGCTAGATTTTTGCGATTTTTTTTTTCCTCTTCCCTCTGCGGGGCTCCGACGACGGGACGCCAAGCAGTCAGTAGTGTGCGGTAGTTCGGCAGCAGCAAAGTTTCGCGCGCTCGCTTTGCTAGATTTTTGCGATTTTTTTTCCTCTTCCCTCTGCGGGGCTCCGACGACGGGACGCCAAGCAGTCAGTAGTGTGCGGTAGTTAAGCAGCAGCAAAGTTTCGCGCGCTCGCTTTGCTAGATTTTTGCGATTTTCTTTCCCCTTCTCTCTGCGGGGCTCCGACGACGGGACGCCAAGCAGTCAGTAGTGTGCGGTAGTTCGGCAGCAGCAAAGTTTCGCGCGCTCGCTTTGCTAGATTTTTGCGATTTTTTTTTTCCTCTTCCCTCTGCGGGGCTCCGAAGACGGGACGAGTGTGCGCGCGCCGTGGTTCGAGTCGGTTCCGAATTTTTCGCTTCCCTTCGGCGCTAGTTTCCAATACACTTTTAGTTGATAATAAATATTTTCTTTCATTTTTTGCATTTACACAAAAGAGTGACAAATGTTACTTCGGGTTCGCCGGTCGAGAAAAAATCCGGGCGCCGACAAGTGAGTCGCGTTCAGTGTATTTCTGTGTGGAATAGACTAAAGGTTTCTGCTCCCTAGTGGAGTGGAGACGCGCGATAGAATTTTCTTTTTGGCTAGTTCTTGCGTCGAAAAGTGGTCGGTTGTTAACGGCGGTTTGTGTATATTGATCCATTGTCAAATCATATCACCAACCATAGGTGACTCCCGGACTGACAATGTACCTTACCCTACTAACAAAAAAATCCTTCCTGAGACAAACGTGGGGATGCAGCGATTCGCGGTCTTTATAACAACGTTTGTCTTACTAACATTCCCTTCCATCCTCGATGACCGTAAGGACGTGGCCGGCGCCGTTATTGACCTTATTAAAGTTGAGAGCTCTCGACCTGTGTACATTGAGAATAGTAAGCTAGTCCCAAGCCCTATTCATTGGTTCCTTGTGCAATTTCGATTGCTCTGGTCAATCACGGAGTAGCAACTACGAATTGTGCGGTCATCTATGCTCATGCTCATCAAAAGGAGCCAATTTGTAGAGCACACTGGATCGTTCTATGGAGTGCCACTTTGCCTGAGGAAGTTCCTTATTCTTCAGTAATGTCTTCCGCTCGTCAGCAAAACCTTCTTGCTGCGCCGTTCGCCACAGATAGTTCTCAGCCAGTCGATATTCATCACGTTTTAGCGGAGTTTTGTTCGACAGGAATACCCTTTTGATCGACCTTTCCAATTTTGGCGTAGCTTGAAGAGTTTCGATCGGCTGTCCTTTAACCCTTTTGCGACAATTTGAAATGAATCGAAATACGCAAGCGATGCTTCGAACCAGGATAGTATGGCGCGAAAATCGGGTAGTGTCGATCAAGTTATTGGAAAATGAAATTTCGTGGAACAAGTGATACGCTCGCAGCTCTTCCTTAACGCCTGGAGTTGGTAGGGGTCGTTGAATCCACTCTTCTTTTGGTCTGCGAAGTATTTCAGGACCGCGTACCCACTCACCATCGGACTCTATTGGTGGACCATGCTTACCCCACTTCGTAATCACATCGGCTATGTTGTATTTCGTTGGGATCCAGTTCCATTCCTGTGGGCTAGTGAGGCTCAAAATGTCCCCGATACGGTACGCCACAAACTGTTTGTACTTCCTATGATCGGATTGGATCCACGAAAGTACGGTTGCGGAGTCAATATGGAACATAACAGTCTTTACTTCTACAGAATGGTTAGCTTTGACTGCAGCAGCTAATCTAGCACCAAGTACAGCGGCGAGGAGCTCCATTCTGGGGATGGACATGTACTGTAGTGGAGCCACCTTCGATTTTGCGGATACTAGTGCAACTCTTGGTTGTCCGTTCACTAGGACTCGGAAATAGGCAACGCATCCATAGGCCTCCTCACTTGCGTCTGCAAACACGTGAAGCTCTAAATTCTGGTAGTCGGAAGGTTTCGTATCTAGAAAATAGCAGCGTGGAATCTTCATCTCCTGAACACGTGGCAGCAGCTCAATCCATTTGAACCATTTTTTCGCAGAATTGTCGTCGACAACATCATCCCACGAACACCCGTTTCTCCAGAGATCTTGGATGATCATTTTCCCGAAAACGGTGAACAACGTCCACAGACCGAGGGGATCGAAGCAGCTCATGACGATTCTCAGTAGTATTCGTTTCGTTGGCAGCTTCTCTTCCATGAGGTAAGGTTTCAGGTCGTCATGCATAACAACCGCGAACACGGAAACATCTGCCTGGGTGTTCCATGACATACCCAAGACTCTCTCCGTGTAGTTGGACTTGTCGCAGTTGAAGTGTATTATGCGATTATCCGGTTGCCCGTTGAAATGCCGGAGAAATTCTGCGCTGTTCGACACCCAGTTTCGCATATGGAATCCAGCTTTTGAATGGATGAAAACGACCTGTTTTGCTCGTTTGACTGCTTCGTGTACCGTGAACGTGGAGTCGAAATAGTCGTCGACATAGTGTTTGCCGACAATAGCTTCAACTGCGTCTGGATATTCTTCGCAGTACTCCTGAGCATTTCGATTTTTGATATACTGCGCAGAACACGGTGAGCTGGTTGAGCCGAAGGTGGCAACATCCATTACAAAAATCGTTGGAGGTCCAGAAGCAGTTGTCCGATACAAAAAACGTCTGTGCCGACTTGTCACTTGCCCGTATATGTATCTGGTGGTACATTTCAGCAATATCGCCGCCAAAGGCGACAGGCCGCTCACGGAAGGGACACATGACGGACGGAAGGCTTGACAGAAGATCGGGGCCCTTTAACAATTCGGTGTTGAGTGATCTCCCCTGCACGGCCGCAGCAGCGTCCCAGACCAACCGGACTTTTCCCGGCTTTTTGGGGTTGAGCACGACGTTTAAGGGAAGGTACCAGATCTTACCCGGTTCAGCTTCCTTCAACTCTCTGCTAGTAGCGATGTGGGCGTATCCTTTCCGCTGATAATCGTCGATCTGCTTCTCCACGTTCAGCGCCAGTTCTGGATTTTTCCCTAACTTTCGTTCCAGGCTCTTCAGTCGCTTTACCACCATTTGGTAGTTGTCCGGCAATTGAGGGTCGTCGTTTTTCCACAAAAGGCCGGTCTCGAAGTGGTCTCCGATGCGCTGGGTTGTTTGCTCCAGCATTATTCTCGCTCGACGATCTTCGTTAGATTCTGGGAGTACCTTGACTAGTAAGCCAGACTCCTCTAGCGTGAAATGTTTTCGAAGAAGTTCTTGGAGGTCCAAATCTGCTAGTTCAACAGCTGTGTGATGCCCAGAAAACCCGGTTCCGGTGACGTTATTACCTTGAGGGCCATATATTGTCCAACCAAGCCGCGTGCGAACCGCTATTGGCTCCCCAGCGTTGCCGACTCGTGACTCTAATGGTGCGTACACGTGTAGGTGTTTCAGTCCAATAAGAATTTTTGGAGAGCCACCCAAGCAATCAGCCACAGGTAACCCACTAAGGTGCTTGAAACGGGCGGCAACCTCGGCAAAACGAATCTTCTGTTCCGGCAGTTGGAGCTCTTGGACTGTGTGGACATTTCGTAGGAGAAGTTTCTCGTTGGATCCGCTCGGCGAGATCGACACGTCAACACGGCGAGAATTTCGTTCAAGCCGACTCATCCCAGCTGTCCACTTCACGAGAATCGGTTCCCAAGCTCCTTTTAGCTTGAGTTGTTCGGCCACGTTGCTCTCCATCAGGGAATACGAGGACCCTTCATCCAAAAAGGCAATGACATTGCAGGTGCGTCCTTCGTGGTGCAGTTTGATCGGAACCATCCTAAAAATGACGGGATGCTGCTCCGAGTCGTGCACATGGCAGTTCGTTGACAGAGGTGTGCTTGAGCTCGGTGGATGAAGAAGGGAATGGTGCCTTTCCTTGCAGTCTCCGACGGTGCAGTGCCCTTTAAACCGACAGCGTGCCTCACCGTGCTCATTCAAACACATTTTGCACATTTTCCACTTCTCTACTATTTTCACCTTGTCGTTCCAGACCAGTCTACGAAAATCCTCACAGCCACGGGTCCTATGCTCCAGACTATTGCAACCGCGACATGGCGTACGATTGACGTTCTGGTCACCTCCTTTGCGCTGGTCGCTCAACTGATGCGACGAATGCTCCACGCCGACGTGTGCGTTCAGAAACCCTTGATGCTCTTTGCCCTTCGGTCGTTTTTCTTTCCAGTCTCGGTTTGAACGACTATCGGTTCGAGGCTCTGCATAGAGTGTGGCCTCCGTTGCTTCCGAAACAATTTCGGAAAGGAAATCCGAAAAGGTGCTGAGATCGACTGCTGCCTGCTGACGCTTGTGCCGAACCCACTCCATTTTCGTGGTGGGGGGCAACTTCTCAACAAGCTCTGTAATGAGCATGGGATTCACGAGATGTTCAACCATTCCTGAGGCCACCAGGTGGTCGCACAATTGTTGGACGATCATGCCAAAGCTGATAAATGTGCCAAGGCGGTCGGCACGCGGGGGGTCAGCTTTCCTTGCCTTCTGCAGCAAAGAATGAAGAAGTTGTTCCGGTCTGCCATACAGGTGGCGAAGCGTTTCGATCACTCTTGGGACCGATTCTGGCAGCAACAGCCTGCTCCTCACGGCTTCCAGTGCTGGCCCTTTGATGCTTTCTTGAAGCCTGCCAAGATTCTCTAGGTCGGTCCAGTTGCAGGCTGCGTTCCCGTTGTTGAAACTGCTTATAAACAGTGGCCATTCCTCTGGCCGTCCCGTGAATACTGGCAGCTTAGCGAAGGGACCTTTTCTAGCTGCAAGCTGCGCTCTTGTCAACTCCTGCTCTGGAAGGATTGGAGCCTGGTCACGACTGTCATGCAACGCGTCTGATACAGAGAAGTTCGCATGTGCGACGGGCTGGAGTCCTTGACGTCGATGGAGCGTTGGAGCGTGTGGCTGAACAGCCGCCGGTGGACAGAAAGAAGGCACTGGTAGAGATGGCAAACCTGGTTTGTTTACCTTCGTTGTTGGTATTTGCGGGTTCCTCAGCGGTGTGTTTTCCTTCGGATCGTTTTCCGGTGGCCCCTGATGGTTGTTGATGGTACCCAGTTGCATTGAAACTTCTTTGGGCGTAGAACATTTGGGAAAAGCCCCCCGAGGGTCCGCAATGGGTTTGCGTTGCTCGTACGGGAATTTTAGCTTGTCCCTCCACATCTTCTCCAAGTCCGCATCTGTTTGCTCCTGATTTGGTACTGGTTTACCACCTACGGCGCCGTTCTCCTGATCCAGGTGATCGGGGCTATACTCGAACTCTTCATACAGCTCACTCCGCATCTTGTGTAGTTCCGCTTTCTTTCTCTCCAGCATTTCTCGTTCCAAACGTATCTGCATCATCATCTTCTCCTTTTCCCGTTGGAATTGACGGTCAAAACGTTCTTTCATCATTCGCAGCTCCTTCTGGTGTTGGCGTTCTTCTTCATCGTCGTCGTCTGCCGACGTCCTCGGGTCACTTTTCTCCTGTTGGTCCTTTTCCATCGAATCGGAGACTTCCAGAACTGTGCCACCTTCGACTTGACCGCGAGTATTATTTGCTGTTGTGGCAGCTTGTCTGCAACTAACGCACGACCAGGGAACCTTCTTAATGTCGGACGTCACGCCGGCGCACATGAAATGAAACCATTTTTGGCATTTCTCGCAGAGCACCATGTTATCATCTGCATGGTTCGGTTGTTCACAGTGCGCACAATCATACCCGGTCTTTTTGGGGTTATGTTCCTCCTCTCCGGGCTTCATCTCAGTGATTTTTGAGAAATTTGTTCAGGACACGTAGAAGAAATACACCGGTTTTTGCAGCAGTAGTAGCATACGGCTCAAAACTGTAAATAATTTATTTAAGTTTTAGTTTTAAGGTAATTTAACGAGAAACTTACATCACTGATGTTCTTCATGTGGTTTTCAATGACCTGACAAATCTTCCTCCTTTGTATGATCAAGCCTATAGTTTAATAAATTTTATATAATTCGCAGGTATTTTAATTTCATCTAGTACAACTTACGAATCCGAATTCTTTATGTTAACTTTAAGTTCAAATTCACTTCAATTTAGTTATAAAAATAGCACTTTTAGTTCACCCACAAATTTTAGCAAGTAATCCAATTTTCTTTTTGTTTTTAAACCTTCTCTTTCTCCTCTTCGAACGTCAAGCATCGCTGTCAACTTTACCGTGACATTTATCGGTCTGGTCACTCTTCGACAGGCCAGTTAGAGTTGTGCCCAGCAGTGGTGGTAACAACTACTTTACAAACGTAACAGACTGATTTCTAAGGAACCTGAAAGAACTTCTGGAGAAATTCCTGATGGATCTCCAGGAGGAATCCCTGAATCCTTCTTAAAAATCTCTGAATGTAACTTCTGGAAGAATAAGTAAGGAAAGGCCTGTTGGAATAGCTGAGAGATCTACTGAATAAATCAATGATGAAACATCTGGAAGCATCTCTAAATCCTCCAGGAACTACTGGGGAGATCCCTGAAGAAACTCCAGGAGCGATCACTGAAGGAACTTCTGGATCAATCCCTGAAAGAAATACTACACTGCAGGAATCTTCGAAGGAATTCCTGAATCCCTACAGAAACTTCCTAGAGAAATTGCTTAAAAAAAACTTAAATAATCTCTGAAAAAATGTCCAAGAGGAGCCCCTGAAAGAGTTGCAGCAGGGTTCCTTGAAAAAATTACAGTTGAAATAATTAAAATAATTTCTGGGCTTCGTCTAAATCAACTTCTGGAGAAAGTCTTTATTGGAATTTTGAAGAAACCTTCGAAGGAGTTTCAAAAACAATCTTCGAAGGAATCCTGTAGGAATCTCCAAAAAAAACTACTCTGCCGGGAAAAGAATCTGCTGGAGACATCACTTAATGCTTCTAAAAATCACTTAAGAAAATTCTATGAGATTTCATGATTATTTCAATGGGAATTCTGATGGTCTTCACTGGTAATTCTGGAGGTTCCAAAGGATTTCAGGATGATTCCAGAGGGTCCAGGGTTCCAGAGGGGTCTCAGGAGCTTCTACAAGGTTTCAAGGCATTTCCCCAGATTTGGGGGGTGTTTTGAGGGGTCTTAAAGAAAATAAGGAAGTTTTCAATGGCGTTTCATGAGCTTCAGGAGGGTTTTAGAGCACTTCAGGGGTATCAAGGAGTTTTCATAGGTTGTGGAGCATTAGCCTTAGTTAAAATTCACAAAAAAAAAGTTTTCATAGGCAGGAAGACTCAGGGGATTCTTAGAGGTTTCATGATGTTTCTAATGCGATTCAGAGAGGTTTCAGCGGGTTTCAAGGAGGTATTCAGAGAGAGTGTTTCAATGCGCTTCAAGGCCTTCTAGGGTCGTTTCCAGTGATTTTCAAGCCTTTGGGGCATTGGAGTGGGTCTGAGGAGTTTTAGGATGATTAATGGTATTTTAGGGGGTCTTAAGGACAATGAAGAGTTTTCAGGGGCGTTTCAGGGATATTTCATGGGGCAGCATGTGCGTTTGAGGAACTCTAGGCATTTAAGAGCTGTTTGAGAGCGTGTCAAGGGGTTTCAAGACCGTTTCAGGGGGTTCCAGAGGGTTATCCAAGGATAGTAACCACATGAAACGGTTGAAAGGTCTAAGGTCAAAGGGTTTCATGAACGTTCAGGTTCTGGGTCGTATCAGGAGGTTTCAGGGGTATTTAGAAATATTCACGGAGTTTTGGGGAGTCATTGAGGGTTTCAGTAGGATTCAGAAGGTTTAAGGCACGTCAGTCCAGGAATTTTCGGACCATTTCTCGGGCTTTTTGGAATGTTTCAGGCAGGAATGAATGACAGGGATATTTCAGAGATTTTCATGAGGTTTCCTGTGGCATTTAAGGGTTGCTTCAAAGGGTCTCAGAAGAATTCAACGAGTTTTCAAGGATATTTCAAGGAGGTTTTAGTGGGCTTCGAGAAATTTTAGAAGATTGAACAGGTTAGGATCAGGGATGTTTCAGTGGGTATCACACATTTGCAAGGGAAATGCCTTTGGCATTTCGAGAAGACTCAGTTGGTTTCAGAAGGACTTCGGATACGGCACTGGAGCTCCATGAATTTCTCCGAAACTGTAAAACTTTGAAACCCCCTGAAAACCCTTTGGAAGTCTCTGAACCAATCCAAATACCCTAAAAGCTTCCATTAACTCTTCGAACCCTCTTTCGGAGTTACTGGCCTGTTTGCATGTCCAAATTATTGCGGAGAAATGTTTTATTATCTTGTGTTGTTTGGAAGTAACCTATTTTTCATCCTATTGCTTCTTTGGAGCCACCTCTATATCTCATGGTCCCCAATATCCCTAACCAGTCATTCTGGGCAAAATTGGATGCATTTCCTAATCCTAATTTGAATTTTTGATTTATAAAATAAATGCTGGTATTTTTTAAATCCATTTTCATATACATTTAGAGGAAGGTTCAAGGTAATTCCTGATTGTTTTTCCTGGTCAAACATGTTTTGCAGTTTTACAGAAACCATTTTTAAACGAAATTTCAAGAAAATATTCATTGAAGAACCATTAAACATTTTCTACCATAGCAAAAACTCCAAGATACCATGATTTTTCTTCTAAATGTGTATGGAAACCGATTTTGAGAATGTTACTCTGTTATTTAACAGAACATCAAACCCAAAAAAATAAGAAATGAATCGAGTTTCGCCCTAAGTAAAGATACTTAATCTGGAGAAGTTCTTCCAAGCTTCACCAAGAAATTTTGTTATTCAGCAGACATATTAATTTGTTTAAAAAAGAGATAGGTAATCAAAAGAAGAAACAGGGTAATGCAAGTATTTACATTTGAATAATCCCTGCAACAACAGATCCGGACCGAAAACTGACCCAGCCAATGCAATGAACAGTGGTAAAGCGGCTCTTCCCTGTTCTCGTCGGACATTCAAAATTCTGCTGTATTTTTCATTTTTCTTCCACGACAATTCTCGCTGAGGCGGGGGACCGACCACAACGTCTCCTACCTGTAACTATTTTCGGTTGTCAGAATTGGTGGAGGCGCCCCAGAAAAATATGAATTAAGAGTGCCGAAAAGTGGTGAATCTCACAAGTGGTAGTGGAAGAAAGAAAGTGCCCCAGGAAGAAGCGAGAGGATCAGTTGGGAGGAAGAGATTTCTCATTTGTTGTTGGACAAACAGACGACTGTTCTGTTTTTTTTTGTGATGGGGGCACCACTAGTTCTGGCGTTCTGTTTATATTCAGTAGGATTTGGTGTGGTATCTCTTGTCGCTGAAATGTTTCACTGTTTAACCATGGCTTTTTTTGTCGAGGGCTGATCCGATGTGTATACATGGCACTAGCAAAGATAACAATAAAAATGTTCGGAAGAAAATGCCGATGCTGAAACTGTGGAATCGAATTCTCTATGAGTTGGCATATTGTGGTAAAGTGCTTATTTTCTCAAAATGTGTAATCCCATTTACTATCTGGGATAGAAAATAGTGTCGCGTTGCCGCCATCCTTGTATACCTCAAGGTTCACTCTATATTTAAATTAAATTTGGAAGAGATGGAGCCACCTTTATGCCTCATTGGAGCCACCCTTATTTCTCGTGGTCCTCAATTCCTTCAAGGGTCACCTTATTGTTACCTGTTGCAGTTTCAATATGTCTTCGCCCTCTATTGCCCACCATATATATGCTTATATTTTTTAATCAAATGAACTAATATTGAATAAAAACATGCAATGAAACAGTTTCAAAAAGAAAATTCCTCTCTTCTCTACATATTTTTCTATTCCTATATTTCGAACCAAATTTAGCCCAATTTTCAACCTAATAGATCTACAGACATTCCTGTCGACATGACTCCACGAGTTAGCAAAAGGGGTTAACTACAATCCAACCAAAAAGGTGACGAAACTTCCAAGACCGAAAACTTCTCGGCACCCGCGCGCCATTGTTGTTTGCATAATTCACTGGCTCAAGCTCTCACCATGCTTGGTATTAGTTTCGGCAGTTGTTGTTTTAGTCGCTACTGTTGTCACTCGTCTCGTCACTTTTCCTCGATCCTCAATCCTCCTTTAGCGTCGTGGATTGTGCTAAGAAAGGGAGGTAGGGTGAAATGCACGATATAGAATTAAGGAAAAACTGCAAGGAAGCACAGTCGAAAGTATTTTGAAGTCAGATTACATTTTACTCCGACTTCCCCCGGTACACAATTCAAGAATTTATGGATTTGCCTTTTGGTTTCCATCTGTCACGTTTGCGTTGTTTCGGCAATAAACTGTCTGCCATCTTCGTCGTTGTCGTCGTCGTTGCTCTAGGGGTCGCTCGTCGCACGCTTCTTTACCACCTGCTCCGTTTATTTAGTACACCTAGTAGAAGTACTAGCGAGGGAAATTATCGAATCTGACTCGCGACTTTCCATCACACGGTTTGTACCGCAATGTTCGGCCACTATCTGACGACGACGGCGTGATGTGTGTCGATGATGGTGGCGGGGTAATGTGACTAGAAGAATCACCATCATCATTTTCGGCGTCTTCGTCGACGTTTGTTCACGGCGGGACTCTTAAGGCGGAGATGAAGCGAGTTGATTAAAAGGGGATTGATTTACGAGTTTTTCTTTTTTCTGTTGCTGCTTTGAGTCGTCTATTTGACCTTCGGATTTGATATTGGTGACGGACGACGTACCCGTTCGTTGTGAGTTTTTTCGGAGAAAAATGTGCACTCTTTGGTAAAATTGATCAAAAGGTTATGAAAGATGTAAGTTAAGTTAGGAAAAGAAATGAAGCAGTTAGAAGAAATAATTATGCAATGGAAGTTCAGAGATAGGAAATGTTCTGAAAATGCAATTTTGTAATTTTATATTTCTACTACCTCTAGTAAGAAATGTCTATCGACAACATGCTACATAGATTTTCCATAACTAACAAGTTTTTTCAATTGGTGATGCTTACGGATAGAAAAGATGGGAACTGTAAAATGTCATGACATATTTTCCATGACATTTTCCATCCCTGAGAAGGATAATAAGGAGAAAAGTAAGAGAAGAAGAAAGCAGGAGATAGGGTTGAAAGGAAGATAGGATAGCAGACAGGTATGTAGGAAATAAGAGGTAAACAGGAAGATAGGAGGGGAGGAAGGTTTAGTAATAGACCGTTTCTGAAACGATCTGAGGGAATCTTCTAAGATATATACAAATTCACTATTTGGTGAAACAAACAATATAAGTTCTCCGATCCAAATCACATCTTGTTGTTTTTCTTTTTTTTTTTCTTGAGATGACGTTCTCACGGGGTCAAATAATGTTTGTCAGTTTAGCGCTGTATGAGTACTTCAACAGTTATTAAATGCAATTATCCAATGGATGACTGACACTGTGGAACACTGGAAGGAAGATCGCAAGTGAGGGGGTTAGAAGCAAAGGGGTGTGAGTGACAAAAACTCACTTTCGAGGTTGAAAGTTTTTCACCAATTTTCCATCCCATACAAAATGTATGGAGTTTCAATATCAGCCCAATATTCTCCGATTTTTTGTATTTTTTCTAATCATCGTGAAAACAATCTTAAAAAAGTTCCTAAATGCTTGAAATCTGAAGAATTTTTTGATGTGCTCAGCTCAAAATCGACAAAATGGTCACTTACACCCCTTTGCATCTGGGCCCCTAAAGTGGTAGTCAAAATACGCGTATCCGTCAAAGGATAAGCAAAAGAGAGCAGAATTAAAAGGTACAAAACTGATTACACTAATTCGAAGGACCTTATAATTGTGTGAACATTATCATGGGGCATTTTCCGATTTTCTATGCTGATTTTTCAAGTTGCCATTGCAACAATAAACTTTTACCTCCGATGAATGCCTGCCCCTGGTAATAAATAAGTTTACATAGATTAATTAAATAAGCAATTATCCACAATACACTCATAGACAGTTCAATTCCACAGTTTCAGCATAATCATTCTCTTCAGGACATTTATCGTTATCCTCGCTTGTTCCTTGTATGTTTACACTACGGATCATGCAGTCATCCCCGGACAGCAAAAAAAAAACAGCAATGGCCAAACTGTGAAACATCTCAGCGACAAGAGATACCACACCAAATCCTGCCGAATATAAACAGAACAACAGAACTAGTGGTGGTCTTCCTCACCAAAAAAAAAAAGAGCAGTCGTCTGTTTGTCCAACAACAAATCATAAATCTCTTCCTCCTAGCTTATTCTCTCGCATTTCCTGGGGCACTTTCTTCCTCTTCCACTAGTGAGATTCATAACCTTTCGGCACTCTTAATTCATATTTTTCTGGCGCCTCGTTCGGCGACTATGCCTTTCGCTGCAAATTCTGGGAACCGAAAATAGTAACAGGTAGAAGAATTGGTCTGGTCGGTTCTCCACCTCGATTTAAAGTTGTCGTGGAAAAATTGAGAAATTTAAATGCCGGACGGGAACGGAGAAGAGCCACTTCACCACACTGCTCATTGGCTGGGTCAGTTTTCGTTCCGGATCTGGTGCTGCAAGGATTAATAAAATATAAATATTGTTTGTTGCACTGTTGAGGTTTGAGGTTGAACGAGACAGCGAAAAGCGTGATAAAATCATTTTATTATGTACTTCAATCCAAAGTAATTTATAAACTGTGCTCAGAACGCAAACAAGTCTTCTATAAAATGTGAAAAACCTTTAAGTTTTGGATAGATTTTTTAATTGAGAATTGGAATTTTGAAATGGTTCTGCTATTCTGCATGAAATTTAAAAAAAAAATATGCCTGTAATTCTAGCACATTTCCGCCCAGAATTCAGAAAAACTTTCTCCTAGATATTTTAAAGCATTCCACGTTTAGTTTCTAGATAGTTTCACCTGAAATTTTGAAAAAAAAAATACTCCTTTAATTATTCCAGAATTGTACCTGGAATTCAAGAAGATAACCGCCTGAAGTTCTTGAAGAGACTTTCCAGCAATTTTGAGAAACCAAACTTGTCTGGAATTGTTGAAGAATTCCGTCATGAATATTGGGAGAATTCCGTCTGCATATCTGAGAGGATTATCTCTGGAATTCTTAAAGATTCAGGCCTGGAATTCGAAGAGAATTTCGTCTGGAGTTCAGAGAGAATTCAGTCTGAAATTCTGAGATAATTCCGTCCGGAATTTTGAGAAAATTCCTCCTGGAATTCTAAGTAAATTACTGTAGAGACGTTTGTTCTGCTTGATGATTCAGAAACGAATGATGATGTATTGTGGGCAAGTCAAACACAGCTACAAAATCCAGAATTTAATCTGGAATTCTGACTATTCTGAGAGAATTTTGTCTGAAATTTTAAGAGAGTTCTGACTGAAAATGTTAGAGAATTGCGTCTGGAGTTCTGTTCCGTTTCTTATTCCCAGAGAATATTATTTGGAATTCCGAAAAAAAAATCTGTCAGAAACTCTTTGAGAATTGCTTTTGGAATTCTGATAGAGTTTTGTCATGAATGCTGAGAGAATTCAGTATTAAATTCTCACAGAATTTCGCCTGGAATTATAAGATAATTTCGTCTGGAATTCCAAGAGAGTTCAATCTGAAATTCTGAGAGAATTCCGTCCAAAATTCTTATAGAATTCCGTACGAAATTCTGAGAGAGGTCTGAAATTAAATTGTAATGAATTGTGTAATTTTAAGAATTGCTTTTGAAGTTTCGAGAAAATTTTGTTTTGAATTCTTGGAGAATCCAGTTTGGAATTCTGAGAGAATTCTATCTTAAGTTCCGAGAGAATTCCTTCTGGCTTTCGGGGAAAATTCCGGCTTAAATTCTGAAAGGATTCCTTCTGAAATTCTGGAAGAAAGCCGTATGGGTTTTGGAGAGAATTTCATCTGGAATCCTAAGCAAATGCTGTTTGGAATTCCGAGAGAAGGTTCTGAAATTCTCCTAGATTTCAGTCTAATTTTTGAGAGAGTTCTATCTGGAAATGACAGGATTCCATCAAGTATTCTGTAAGAATATGACCAAGAAATGTGTGAGAAAACCGTTTTGAATTCTAAGATAATACTTTTTTGGAATTCTGGGAGCATAACGTCTTAAATTGTGAAATTGTGATGGAATTCCATCTGAAATTCTTTAAAAACTCCAGACGGAATTCTTTTGAAATTCCCACGGAATTTTCGCAGAATTGAGACGGATTTCACTCAAAATTCTAAACAGACTTCTTTTGAAATTCAAAAACGTCCTCCTTCAAAATTACTTCTAAAATTCTTTCAGAATTCCAGAACTCCTGAATTGAGACTGAATTCTTGCAGAGTTCCAAACATTACTCATGGAGAAATCCAAACAGAATGTTCACAGAATTCCAATTTGAAGTCTCTGAGTGAATTCCGTTTGGAGTTTTGAAATTTGAAAAATTGAGAAAAATAAGATCTCAGATAGATAACGAAAGAACTCTTTGCTATTGCCGTAAATGCGTCTCGTCGATTTATGGAACAATTTTACGAAATTCGTTGCAAACTCAACCAATTCATCTTATTTTTTATTTTTCATTTAAAAAAATTACAAACGTGTTTAAACAACACTTTGTTCGAGGATGTCTAAGTACCCCGATTAAACGGCACTTATGGATGTAATCCACACTGTAACTCAAACGCGGAATTTTTTTTTTTAATATCGCATGGAAATGCTTTTTATTCATGCACTCTGACGTAATTTCATCTGGTTTTGATGAACTACATTTCTAGACGGTGAAAATGCCGTGAAAAACTTTATTTGTGTTATTTCTTCCAGAAATTCCTTTTGTAATGTTTTTAAGAATATTCGGCAACTTTCCTTCTGTAATATCCTTGTATTTCATTATATTTATATTTTTCCCCCTAATACCTGCTCTGCCGTTCCTTTAAGGATTTCTTGACCAACCTGCTTGAAAATACTTTCGAAAAGTTGTTCATGCATAACAATTTCTTTGGAAATTCTTTCGACAATTTTATTCCTAAAACTTCGATTATTTTTTTCGAATTTCCTTAAAAAATATAGAAAAGTTTTTTCTCAATGTTTCCCACATATTCTTTACAAATTTCTTCCATAATTATATTGTGAAATCCTCTTTGTAAACTCAGAAATTTCCAATTTGAATTGCTAGAGAAACCTTCAAAACAATTCACGAGGGAATTGCGATTTCCAATAAAACAATCGAAGGAATCTGAATAAAAAGACGAATACTAGAAAAAATCCCAATCGACTTGTTCAAGGATTATTTGAGAAGTCTGAAGTGAAGTGAGTTACTGAAGGATTATCTGAAGAAATTCTTAAATACATTTCCAAATGAATATCTGAAGATATTTCCGGAGAAATTGCCGGAAGAATGCTAAACGGATTGCCGAAGATTTTCTCAAAGAACAATCAAAGATGTATACTTAAGAAATTTTCATAGAAATTACTGATGAATTTTTAAAAGCATTGCAGAAGAAATCCATTCAAGAGCTTTGCAAATTCATTTTGCAGAGATTTTTTAAAGGAATTACCCATAGATTCTTCAAATAAACTACGGACGGGATTCCGAAAAGCATTGATGAAGGAATTGCGGAAAATAAGCTTGAAAAAATTGCAAAGGAACTGTCGAAGAATTTTCAGAAAAAAAAAATCCAAATAAATTCTCAGATTCATTGCCGAACTAATTACTCAAGACTTTATCAAAACAATTTTAGAAGTGGTTGTGTTAACTTTAGCAACAAATTGCCAAAAGAATTCCCAAGAAAATAACCAAGGAAATTCCACCGTGAATTTCGACTGGATTTTTTTTATTTATTTAACTGGCTTTTTTAGCCAAAGAAAAACAACTGTATTGGGCAATACAAAACCAGTCGTTTTGAATTCCTCTAGGTTGAGAAATCCTGTAAAATAAATCAAATGAATTGCTTTAGCAACTTGAAAAAAAGCAAGAGAAATTCTTTTGATGATAGGCAAAGTAACTCCCGTAACAACTTTCGGAAAGTTTTCAAATGATATTCGCAAGAATAACGGTCAATACTGAAGGAATTGTTGAAGCAGTTTCCAAAGGAATTACCGATGTGCCGGAAGATTCCTACTCAGATTTTCAAGAGACTTCCATCTGGAATTCCGAGAAAATTCGGTGTTTAATTCTGAAAAAAAATCTGAGAGATTTGTGTCTTGAATTCCGAAAAAAGTTTGCCTGGAAATCTGGAAGTATTCCCTATAAAAACCAGAGAGAAACTGGTCGAGAATACTAATGAGATACCGAAAATTATTAAACATTTTTTCTGAAATTCTGAGTGAATTTGGCATGCAACTTTGAGAGAATTCCGCAGAGAAATCGAGGAGAGGTATATAATTCAGAAAGAATTCTGCCTACGCCTAAAATTCTAAAAAAAACGGTTTTAGAATTCCTTTCAGGAAAACTTATTTTGGAACATCTGTAAATTATGTATTTTAAACACATTTTTGAGGAAAACTTGATGCCGATGTGCCGAAAGATTCCTGCCTGGAGTTTCAAGAGGTTTTGGAGCTCTGAGGAAATTGTGTGTTTTATTCTGAAATAATTCTGGGAGATTTACGTCTGGAATTCCCAAAAAAGTTTGCCTGGAGTTCTGTAAGTATTTCCTCTGAAATTCAGAGAGAATTTGGTCGGGCAAACTGATGAATTTCCACCCGAAATTGTCAAAGAATTTCTTCTGGAATTCTGAGTGAATTAGGCCTGCAACTTATGATCTTTCTCTTCTTCTTCTTCTTCTTCTTCTTCTTCTTCTTTTTCTTCTTCTTCTTCTTCTTCTTCTTATTCTTCTTAATGACTCTACGTCCCCACTGGGACTTGGCCTGCCACGCTTCAAATTAGTGTTCTTTGAGCGCTTTCCACAGTTATTAATTGAAGGGCTTTCTTTTCCTGCCATTGCATGAATTTGTATATTGTGAGGACAATGATACACTATGCGAAAATTTTCCCGACTAGAATGAAAATCGAACTCGCCGCCTCCGGATTGGCAATCCATAGCCTTAACCACTAGACTAACTGGAGACCCCATATATTTCACGACCCTAGATGTATTTCACGATAATAAACATTTTCCGGGAAAAGTGCATTAAGAATGCCAGAGTTGACGTAAAGTTAAAGGTTATAAGCTTTAAACTCTGATATTGGATGCATTTGTTTCAGTTCCTGATTTATACCGGTTTTTTTTAAATAGATCAAAAATTGGCAAATGAAAAGTTTCTTAAAACAATCACATTTCATAAAAACATAAGTTGGTAAAAGTTTTCTTTGTGAGAATACAAATTTGTCTAGAAAATTAGTAGATTTTGGCCCAGAATTCGGAAAGACCTTCTCCTGGATGTTTTGAAGAATTTCAGCTTGAGTTTTTAGATAGTTTCACCTGAAATTCTGGAAAAAAACACTCCTTCAATTCTACGAGAATTCAAGTTAGTTACCTCCTATAATTATGAAACATTCATGCCTGAAGTGTTTGAAGAATTTCGCATGGAACTTGGAGAGAATACCATCAGGAATTTTGAAAGAATTCCGTATAGATTTATGCAACAGTTTTGTCTAAAGAATGAATTCCACCCTGAAAAGCAGAAGGAATACTATCTTGAATACTGAGAGATTTACTTCTGAAATTCGGAGAAATCTCTTTAGAGAGAATTGTGTCTGGAGTTCTGAGAGAATTTTGTTTGGAGTTTCGAGGAAAATCTATCCAAAGTTCCGGGAAAACTCTAGCAGAACTTTTTCCAAAGCTCTGGGAGAACTACGTCTGAAATTATGAGACAGTTTCAGTTGTGAGAGAATTTTGTTCAAAAATCCGAGAGAATTCTTGGAAAAATCCTATCTAAAAATTCTGAGAGACTTACTTTTGGAGTCCCAAAAGAATTCCGTCTCGAATTCTAAAAGAATACCGACCGAAATTTTGGGAGAGTTTCGACTGAAATAGTGAGGCAATCACGTCTGGAGCTCTGTATGAAATTCTGAGAAAATATCTTCTGAAATTCTGACTACAATTCCGTCTGAAGTTCAAAGAGAACTCCGTCTGGAAATCTAGAAGAATTCGGTGTGGTCGATCGAAATTCTAAGAGAGTTCCGTCTGAAATTGTGAGAGAATCACGCCTGCAGTGCAGAGATAATTCTATTTGGAATACCCAGATAATTCTGTCTGAAATTCTGAAAGGAAATTCCTCTGGCAATTCTGAAGAAATTCCGTCTGGAATTCTATGAGAAGTCCGTTAATTCTGAGAGAATTCCATCTGGAAGTGCAAAAGAATTCCGTCAGGTAATTTTAAAGAATTTCGTCTGGAATCCTCCTTTAGGAGTTGTGAGAGGGTTTTGTTAGGAATTCTGAGAAAGCAATCGTGAGATAATTGCCTAAGGAGATCTGAGAGAATTCTGTTTGAAAATTCTGACAGGATTCCATCCGAAGTCCCGAGAAAATTCCGTCTGGGCATTCAAGAGAATTCCGTCTAGAATTATGAGAGAACTCCTTCTGAAATTCTGAAATTTTGAAAGAAGTCCGACTGGAATTCTGAGATAGCTCTATCTGAAATTGTGAGAGAATTGCGTCTGGAGCTCTGAGAGAATGTCAATTGGAATTCAAAGAGAATTCAGTTCAAAATTCTAAGAGGATTCCATCTCGTATTCTGGGAGAACTTCGTCTGGAGTTCTGAAAGGATTCCGACAGGATTTCTGAGAGAATTGCATCCGCCATTCAGAGCGAAATCTGTGTGAACTCCTGAGAGAATCTAGTTTGTAATTCTGGGAGAATTCCGACTGCATTTCTAAGAGAATTCTTCCTGAAGTTCTGAGGAAATGCACCTAGAATTTTGAGAGAACCACGTCTATGATTCTGAGAGAATTTGGCCTTCAATTCTGAGAGAACTGTTCTGAAAGAATTTCATTAGGATATCTTAGAGAACTCTGTCCGGAAGTCTGAGATAATTTCATCTGAAATAGTTAGATAATTTCAACTGGAATTCCGAAAAACAAATCAGTTTCCAGGAATCCTGAAAGAATTCTGTCAGCAATTCTGATAGAGTTCCGCCTGGAATTTTGAGAGAATTCCGTTTGAATTTCTGAGAGAATTTCGTCTAGGATTCTGAGAAAATTTTGTTTTGAATTCCGAGAGAATGAAACTTAGTCTAAAATTTTGAATTTAGTATAAATTTCTTAGAGAATTCTGTCTGGAGTTGAGAGTATTCCGTCAAAAATTCAGTAAGAATTCTTTCAGATGTTGTGAGAGAATTCTGTTTGTAGCTCCGAGAGTATTACGTCTTGAATTCTGATAGAATTCCGTCTGAAATTCTCTCGAAACTCCAGATGGAATTCTTTTGAAATTCCAATGGAATTTTCGCAGATTTAAGACGGAATTCCCTCAGAACTTCAAACGGAGTTCACTACGATTTTGACGCTGAATTCTTGAAGGATTCCAAGCATAATTCTTGAAGAATTTCAAACAGAATCCTCTCAGAGAATTCCATCCGGACTTTTGTCGAAAAATTAACAAGTGAAAACAGAATTTTATTAGATTTACAGAAACAAAACAGTTTTTCATTGTTGTTGTTGTTGTTAGTTTAGTGTTTAAAGAATTTTTCTTCGGTTCATGGATCAATTTTTCTAATTTCCGTTGCAAACCCAACCATTTCATCTTTTTTTTTTTCATTTTAATAAAATTTACGCTTTAATGAAAGAAAATATTTATTAAACAATACTTCGTTCGAAGTTTTTTGAAATTCGCAAAAAAAAAAACCAAAACTATCGTAAGCAAATCCTTCTCCTTTCGTCAGCTCTGACATAATTTCATTTGGCCTTCATTTACTACCTTTCCTTACGGTGAAAATACCGTGAAGAACTTTATTTCTGTTGCACACAACAGAGACGTGTAGATGTTCATTTAATTACATCCGAAAGGGTTTTGGATTGTTTGAAGTAACAAACCATGTGCATTAGAAGAATCAAGTTCAGTTCCGTGCCTTCAGGAGGTGACGTAGATGGCCAAGTGGCTCCGTAGCTTGGAGGAAAGAAGCGCCCGTCTAGCGAATTGGGAGTCGTAGGTTGGATTCTCACCGGAGCACGTGTTTTTTTTTATAATTCAAATCTCAATTTGTTCGTCAAACACGTCAAACACGAAATGCCGTAAAAAACTTTATTCGTTACTCGGTATTCCGTATTCCATTTCTACAAAAAAAAATAAAGAAAAAAAATGACAAAAAAATACATATTACTTCGAAGCTTAGCTTTAAGTTGTTTTTTTTTTTTTATTTTGGTGTCTGGGAAAAAAAACAAAAATATCTTCTCTCGATACTGGATACAAGTCCATTAGTCACAGGCGAAATAGACCTGTCTGTCCAAAGATAAACATTATAACATTAGTAGAATTAAAGGAAAAATGCTGGTCCTAGAATACTATCTATTATTTAACAGTTTTTTCTGAATAATGAAAAAAAAAATCAAAAATCATCTAACTCAAAGAAAAGAGCATCAAGCAGGAGTATCTCAATTCACGTTTGTAAACAGTCTGCCCGTCACCAGCTCGTTCCCAAACACAGTCGGAGTCAATATTCCAACAACGCTGGGAAGCGAGTGGAGAAGCCGTTTTAGATATTTTTTCCACTTTTCTGGAAGAGTAAACTTCGAGTGGTTTCAGGGCCTGTCGTCGTCTTCGTCGTCGCTCGACTACACTCTTTCGGAGGATCGACGAGGAGGATCGCCGTTTCATTTAGGAACAGGCGTGAAGAGGGCCGGCCGGCCGTCCGGAGATGTTAATAAATTTGTTTGCGGCTGCGGTGTCGGCCGTTATGATGGGTGTTTGATCTTTTCTTCTCGGTTTTCACCTAATGGACTTATCGGCGGTGGGGCATTAGAGTGTGAGGAAAAGTGGCGTTTTTTCTCCCCATTCGATTGATGGTTTTACGAGCGTGAAAGCGATGTTTTCCGTGGCGGCGCTAAATGAGCTCGTTTTGGATGATTGGAAATGAGCTGGAAAGTGATGTATAATTGGAAGCGATTTATGAAGTGGGTTGGGAACGAACGGGATGGTGGGGTTGGTGGCAAGCAAGTTGATTTACGAGTTTAGATTGATTGTGGAATTAAGAGCAAATTACGGGCAGCGACACATGTTAGATTTATTTAGAAATTTGCTGATCGTTTGCGGTCAGAAGTCAAATAATTTTTTCAAATTAAAAAGATGGGAATAACAGACTAAGTTGAGCAGGTTGTAAGTAAATTGATTGTTTTAGTTGATTATTTATGATATGAAATTCTAGTTTCCAACATACGCTGGTTCGTTTAGATCATATTATGTAAATGAAAAAAAAAATGAAATGGAAATTTTAATACAAGTATACTTTGATTTGATCGGCATTTAAATTTTCAAAATGTTTATAAAATCGAAGCAAATATTTTTTTATTTTTCTTTTTATTAAAGTTGTACACCAAAATGAACCAAAACATATAAAAACTGCATATAAACAGAGTTTTTGAGAAAAGGCTCGCAGGTTTGGGCTCACATTTGTAATTCTCGCTTAAACACGGAAATAAAAATTAAAAAAATATATCTACTATCTCTCTAGCTTGTTACAATGGAAATCTTTTGTCTCCAAAAATATGTGTGGTTGTTTCAAAAGACAATATTTTGAGCAATAAACATACACAATTACGTTATTTGCATAGAGGTCCCAAAAAAATAAAAAAAAATCAGAAGTTCATTCAAGAATACCATTGAAAATTCCTTTACAAATTGATTCAGAAATTCCTTCAGGAATTCCTTCTGATATTCCTCAAGAAGTTCCTTTGGAAATTTTGGAGCTCGTGACAAGCACTTGATAGACCGTGGTTACTGGTAATGCTGATTAACAGATTATTTCAGAAAATCTTCCATGTGGTCCTCCACAAGTCGCACAAAGAATTCTTTTGTGGAATCTGGCATGAATTGTTCTATCAATCCCTCCATGATTTATCGCAAAACATTTCAGAGATTATTTGAGAAATTTGCCCGAGAATTACTACAGAAGCCCCTCTGAATATTTATTCAGAAATTTCTCTGGGCATTCGTTTTGAGAATCTATTGGAGATTCCTTAAGAAAATCTATCAAAAAACTCTTCAGAGTTCTTACAAAAAATAAGTTTTAAATTTTTTTTCAAGAATTTTTTTCAAATTTCAATACATTTATTTGGATATTTTCATCAGGGATTTGTTGAAAATTCCTCTCATTCTACAAATTCAACAAAAAATTCTTTCTAAGCAGCTTGTATGGTTTACTTCTAAAATTCCTCAATTTTTTTCCCAAAAAATATCCTTTAATGTGAGCAGAAATTCCTTCAGGAATTCTTTCAAAAATGCGTTCAGAGATTCTATCGGAAATTTCTTTAGATATTTATTCGGAAATTTCTCCAGAGATTCCTTCAATCAAAATTCCTGCGGTACCTTCAAAAAATATTCTAGAGTTTTTTTTTAGAAAATGTCCCTAAAGCTCCTTCAAAAATTTGTACTGGAGTAACTTTGAAAATTCTTCCAAAGATTTCACAAGAAATTTTCACAGCAACTTCCATGTTCTTCAGATATTCCACAAGAGATTTCTCTAGAAATTAAAAAAAATGTGGATGAGTTTCTGCAAAAAACCCTCCAGAGATTTTCTTAGAAAATCCTTCAGAGATTTAACCTATTTTTGTCGTGACTTTTCTAGATTTTTGTTTCCGAAAAATCCTTTGACGATTCTCCAGGGATTTATTCCAATTTTTTCTCCGAGGTTTGCTTTAGAAGTTTTTCCAGGGATTTTTTTCCTGGGAAATTAGATTTTTTTGTCAGAAAATCTCCCTGGTATTTCTTTAGAAATTCATCCAGGGACACTTTTTAACCAAATTTGAGAGATCTATTCGGGAATTTTCTGCAGGGATTACTATAGAAACTGCCCTGGGGGTTCCTTCTTATTTTTTTTTTTCAATGGATTCTTTCAGAAAATCTCTCTGACTTAAAATTGCTTCAGAAATCTCAACAGATTTTCCTCCAGAGATTTCTTTACAAATACTTTGAGAAAACTTCCACAAATTTTCCGATTATTCTTTCATGGACCCTTGCTGAAATTCATGCTAGGTTTCATTTAAAAATCCTTCACGAGCTCCTGAAAAAATCTCCCAGGGACTCATGGGCTCCTTTGGAAACTCCTCGTAGATTTACCTAAAAAAAACCAGGACATCCTAAAGAAAATCAGTCAAAAATTCTTTCACGAAATCTTCTAGGGATGCCTTTAGACTTTAGAATGTCCTCCAGAAATTTTACGAAGAACAACTGAAAAAAGTCTTGCAAGGAAAGCTTACAAAAATGCTGCATGGATTCCTTAAGAAAATTCTTCAAGAATTTCTTTTAAAAAATCATCCATAGTTTGTTCCTGAAATCACTTTTGATAGAGTTTCCTCCAGAAACTTTTCAAAGCGTTTATCTAGAAAACTTTCCATGGGATTTCTCACAAATACTACATGGATTTTTTTTTAAAGAATCAAAAACTCAGAACTCCTTTAAAATTTTTTCAGAAGCTTTTTAAAGGATTTTCTCCAAGAATGGCATTAGAAATGCTACAAAAGATTATTAAGGAAATCCTCAAGATTTCTTCTGGAATCGTTCAAAGTATTTCTGCAGGAAAGTCTTCCCGAAATTCTTTCTGAAAATATTACTAGAGATTATCCAAAAATTTATCCTGGAATTCCTTAAGAATTATATACAAAACAATTGTTCCTTCAATAATACGTCTTGAAATTACTGCAGACATGAATTTCTTTCTCTCCTTTTAAGAGATATTCTTTGGTATTCCATTTGACATTCCTTGCAAAATTCCTGCTGGGGTTTCTTCAGGAACTCCTCTAAGAGTTCCTCTACTCATTTTTTCGGGATTCCTTCAGGATTACAGCAATTTATTCAAAAATTCCTTCAGAAACTCCTTCTGGAATTCCGTCAGAAATTGATCCTTGGATTTCTCCTTGGGATTCCTTAAGGGGTGTCTCTAGAAATTTCTTCAGGAATTGTTCCAGGATTTCTTTGTGAATTCCTTTGAGGATTCGTCCTTAAATTCCTACAGGAATTCGTCCTGGACTTTCTCCAAAAATTCCGCTAGAGATTCCTTCAAGAATTCTTCCGGAGATTTGTCCAGGTGTTCCACTAGAGATACCTCAAGGAATTCCTCCAGGAATTGTTTAGGGGATTCCTCTAGGGATTTTCCAGTGGTTCTTGGAGAAAATCCTCCAGAAATTCCTTCAGGGATTCCTCTTGAAATTTATGTAGGGATTCCACCAGGAGTTCTTCTGGAGATTTCTCCTGAGATTCTCAGATATTCCTCCACATACCTCAAGGAATTCCTCTTGAGATTCCACCAGGGATTCCTCCAGGGATTCTACCTTGAAGTTCTTCAAGAAAATCCCCCAGAAATTCCACCAGGGATTTCTCTACGGATTCCTGCAGGGATTACTCCATGAGTTCCTCTGGAAATTTCTCAAGGAATTGCTCTAGAGATTCCTCCAGGAATTCCTTCAGTCATGTCTCCAGGGGTTTCTCCAGGGATTCATCCAGGCATTCCTCCAAGATTTCATTTAGGGACTTCTTCAGGAATACCTTTAAGATTTCCACCAGGAATTCCTGCAGAAATTCCTCTAGGAATTGATCCTGGAATTCTTTCTAAAATTTCTTCAGAAATTTCTCTAGGAATTTCTCCAGAATATCCTCCTCCCAGAGTTTATACAAGCATTATTCCAAGAACTCCTCCAGAGACTCCTGCATGAATTCCTCCTGAGATTCCTCTAGGAATATACATTCAAGAATTTCTTTATGAATCCCCCAGGAAATCCTCCAGGGATTGCTCCCGATATTTATCCAGGAATTATTCCAGGTATTCCTCCAGGATTTCATTCAAGCATTTTTCCAAGGATTCCACCGGAAATTTTTCAAGGGCTTTCTCTAGTCATTTATTCAGCATTTATTCTCCATGGATTCCTCCATATATTACTCCACAGATTCCTGCAGGAATTATTTCATGGATTCCTCCAGAAATTCCACTAGGAATTCAAAGAATTTAACGGAAATTCCTTCAGGGATTCCCCCAAAGATTATTCCATAAATTCCTTCAGGAATTCTTCCGATGATTCCTTCAGTAATTTATTCAGAAATTCCTCTGGGAATTCTTCTAGGAACTTTTCTAGGAATTTTTTCTGAAATTTCTCCAGTAGTTTCATCCAGAATTCCTTTAAGGATTGCTCCAGAATTTCATTCAGGGATTCCGCCAGGAATTCTTCGAGGAATAGTTCTTCGGAAGTACCACAAGAAATCCTCCAGCGATTTCTCCTGGAATTCCGCCAGAAATTTGTCCAGAAGTTCCTCCAGACATTCCTCCTATGGTTCCTCCGGCAAATGCTTCAGGGATTCCTCCACAAATTCCTCCAGGGATTTTTCTAAAAATTCCCCAGGGATTTTTCAAAGAATTTCTCCAAAAATGTATCTAAAGAATCTACCCGGAATTTCTCAAACTATTTCTTCACAAATTTCTCCAGGGATTCCTCCCAGAATTCCTCTGGGAAATCATCCAGGTGTTCATCAGTATTTTTCCCAGGGTTTGCTACAGGAATTCAACCCAGGAATTTCTGTAGTAAGTCCTCCAGGAATTTCTCCAAGAATTCCTCCAGAGTTTCCTCCACGGATTCATCCAGGGATTTCTTTAGAAATTTATCAAGGAAATACTCCAAGCATTCGTAAAGGAATTTCTCCAAGAACTCCTCTAGAAATTCCTCCAAGAATTATTCCAAAAATTTCTCCAGATTTCTCCAGAAATTTGTTTAGGAATTCCTCCCGGGATTCTTCAAGCGATTTCTTCAGCAATTTCTCCAAGGATTCCTCCCATATTTGCTCTAAGGATTTCTCCAGGAGTTCATCCAGAGATTCCTCAAGGTATAATTTCAGAAATTCCTGCAGAGATTCCTATAGGGTTTACTCAGGCATACCTGCAGAACTTCTCTAGGAATTTCTACAAAAATTTCTTCTGGGACTCTCCCAGAATCTCCAGAGGAATTCTGGGAGAGTCCCAGAAGAAATTTTTGAAGAAATTCCTCCAGAATTTCATTCAGTTCCTCGGAAGTATCCCAAAAAATCCTTTAGATATGTATCCTGGAATTCCGTCAGGAATTTGTCCAAAAGTTTCTTTGGGCATTCTTCCTGAGGTGCATCCAGAAGTTGCTTCAGGGATTCCTTTAGAAATTCCCTCAGGGATTTTTCCAAGAATTCCCCTGTGAATCTTCCAAGAATTTCTGCAAAAAAATCTTTAATGATTTCTCCTAGAATTTCCCAATAGGTTTCTTCACAAATTTCATCAGGGATTCCTCCCAGAACACTTTCAAAGAATCCTCCAGGAATTCATCCAGGGAGGCCTTCAGGATGTCTCCCAGGGTTTGCTCCAAGGAACTCATCCAGAAAATTCTGCAGTACGTCATCCAGGAATTTCTCCTGAATTTCCTCCAGGGATTCCTCGATGGATTCGTCCAGAGATTTCTCTAGAAATTTTTTTGTGCATTCGATCAGGAATTTCTTCAGGGATTCCACCAGTAATTTGTCCAGAAGTGCCTCCAGGATTTCTACCATAGATTCCTTTAGGAATTGCTCCAGGGATTTTTTCAAGAATTCCTCCAGAGATTTTTCTAAGAATTTCTTCAAAAATTCCTCTAAAAATTCCCCCAGGAATTCGTCCAAAAATTCCACCAAGGATTCTTCCAGAAATTTGTCTAGGAATTCCTCCCAGGATTCTTCAAGCGATTTCTTCAGAAATTACCCTGAGGATTCCTTTCATTTGCTCTAGGGATTCCTCCAGGAATTCATCCAGGGATTCCTTCAGGTATACTTCCAGAAATTCCACCAGGGATTCATACACGGCTTACTCCATACATACCTGCAGGAATTCCTCCAGGAATTTCTCCAGTAATTCTGTCAGCGATTGCTCTTGCAGTTTTTCGGGAATTGCTCTAGGAATACCTGCAGTTATATCCTCAGAAATCCTCCTCTTCTTTCCTCTCTCCTCTTCTTGGCGTAACGTCCTCACTGGGACAAAGCCTGCTTCTCAGCTTAGTCTTCTATGAGCACTTCCACAGTTATCAACTGAGAGCTTCCTCTGCCAATGACCATTTTGCATGTGTATATCGTGTGGCAGGCACGAAGATACTCTATGCCCAAGGAAGTCAAGGAAATTTCCTTTACGAAAAGATCCTGGACCGACCGGGAATCGAACCCGTCACCCTCAGCATGGTCATGCTGAATACCCGTGCGTTTACCGCCTCGGCTATATGGGCCCTCATGGCCCTATATGGCTCCTCCGAAATCCTGGAGCTTAAAAAAAATGATGCAGGGGCTCGGTCAGAAATTTCAGAAATCCGTTCATCATCTTTTCCAGGGATTCACCCAAGACTTTTTCTAGAATTAACTGAAGATTTTTTGAATGACTTGAAGGATTTCTGTATGAATTCCCCCAGTGATTTGTATTAGAATACCTTAATATAAGTTAAGAGAAGTCCTCAAGGAATTCTTCCACAATTATCGCCGAGAAATGTTTAAGAAGTTCATCCATAGATTTATTCAGGAACCCAAGGAGTTGCTACAGAAATTCGTCCTGCAATTCTTTCAGGAATATATCCTGATATTCTTTTACAGTCATTGTGACTTACTTCATACATATAAGTACTTACATGCTAGAAGTCCTTCCAGACATTTTTCCAGGAAATTTTCCTGGAACTCACACAGAGCAGACTTTTTCGGAATTCTCCCAGGGTTTCCTCCCGAAATTTCAGTTGAAAATGCACCACGAATTCCTCTGGGAATTGGTTTAAAAATTCCTTTACATTGTGTTTTACATAAAATGAATTAACATGACAGTTTATTAATCACTAACGAACTCTCTCTCATTCGAAGCACAACTTAACAGTCTCCAATAACTATCAATTTAAACACATATTATGCCAAATAAATTTCAATTTTAGATCTATGTTTGTCATTAAGACAGCGGTTTTCAGATTTTTCTTATTTCCATATATAAAAAAATAGAAAATTTCTGCACAACAAAATATTCTGAAAATTACTCCCGACGTAAACAAATTTGACACATAAATTTCTGTTCCATTTAAATGTTGCACGCAAGCTTCATATTGAGAGCAAGCTGTAAAATTATAAAGAGATGGAAAAATGTGCAGCTTGCCTCCTCTTTCATCATGCTCTTTTGCTTGCATGATTAGGAGAATGAGTAAGAAAAAAGGAACTCCGCCAATGTTCAGCACCGTGGTTACCTGGGCGATCATCGACAAAGCTAGAGATATTCATAAAACAATAAGTCAGAAAGGGAAGTACTATGAGATTGAGGTAACTATATTAAACTAAGTACACATAATGAAATTCTGAAAACTACACATGACGTTAATATTAGAACGTTTAAATTTCTATTTCATTTCATTCGATTTTACGTTTAAAAAAAATCTTGCACGCAAAGTTGTAAGCAAGCTTCAAACTGCAGACAACCTGTAATGATACAATCCGATAAAGAATTGTGTTGAAAGCGATGGAGGTCAAATTGTTACAGCGAACTCCATGTAACAATTTTGAACTGTGCATGTCATGAGGTACAGGGTGCGGCAGGAAAAAATGCGAAAAGTTCAAGGCACTATTACACGCTAAATATGGGATATATATGACTATTTTTGCATGACAGTGTATCAGTCAATGTCTATATTCTAGCACTGCAAAATAAAAATAAACATATTTGATGTTTAACATGTGATAATGTAAGCCTAATAAGCGCGTTTCAAAAAACTGCGCGCCCAATGGTCATTAAACAAAATGACTATAACAGTAATAAAATTTGCTTAAATACGATGAACAACCAGACCAAACTGATCCAGAGCCATTTAGTTTCACATACTAGATGAAATAAGTACATATATTTGATGATATTGTAGAGCAAATTAAAAAAAATGGTTTTACCAGATACGAAATTTAGCGACCTGTGTACTTTTCTGCGGTGTGAACATTTTGATTGTCTTCAGCTTCAGGCGCCGCCCTGTAAAGGTTAGTGACCAAAATGGATTTTTTTTAATTTACTTTTCAGAAAACTAGGCTATTAGAGATCATGGAACGTTGAAATATAGATTGGTTAACGTCAAATGGACGAAAATGAGGTTTGAAGTTGAAAAACACTTTCGCATTTTTTCCTGCCGCATACTGTATGCTTTTCGTGCTATTGTGGGTGCTCCACAAAACAATTTATTGATATGAAGTGCTCCGCGTGTCAAAAGGCTGAAAATCCCTGCATTATAAGGCATCATAATACAAACTGTAAGTTTTAATCTGATTGGATATTGAAAATTTTATCATTATAAACCCTAATCAATCCACCTAGCGGTGATGGCACCTTTCTCGTGCCTTCGAAAACACATTTGAACCCAACTCAAGTGACATGTTTATGAATATCGCACTTCCATATGTTTAACAGAAATCCATTTCATGTCATCCGAGGAGCCTTAAACTCTTGAAAAACAGTCGCAATTTTGAATTTTGAGCTGCTATTTTGGATTTAGGTCCGGCAGCTTGGCAATTCTGGTCGTTTTTTTTTGGAATCCAGATTTCTTCCCCATACCAAATATACCCATATTGCATGGCTTCAGGTCCTAAAACTCCATTAAACTGTTGCCATCTTGAATTTTAGCCGCCATCTTGGATTTTAGACCGCCATCTTGGGAATTCTCGTTGCCATTTTTGGGTTCCGGACATCTTCCTCGCACCAAATATACCAATATTGAATGGTTTAAGAGCCTAACATTCTATTGAACATCAGCCATCTTGAATTTAGAGCCGCCATCTTGAATATTAAGCTACCATCTTTAATATCAGCCGACATCGTGGAATTTCTGGCCTCCGGTGTTCATTTTTGCATAAAATTCGTCAACCATACTAAAGGTTACAAAAATCGCCGCAGTTTGATGTGTCGCATGATAGGGTTTTTTTTTCAGTTTATACGGCCAGTTTCACCGGTGCTGGGCCGGATCACTGAAATGGCCATAACTTCGGAACGGCTCGACCGATTTGAACCATTTTCAATAGGAAACAATGCGGTAAAATTCCGGTTCGATTCGAGCGTTAATTCAAAAAACGGCCAATGGGAAGTGTTTTTAAAATGGGTGAACTTTTTTGCGCACAGACATACATACATACACACATACAGACATCATCTCAATTCGTCGAACTTAGTTGATTGGTATATGTGACTTGACCCTCCGTACCTTCTATCGAAAATTCGTTTTTGAGTGAACATAGCCTTTCAGTATACTTCGGTGTACGAGAATGGCATATATGTACATAAAATCGAGGTAAAATATACATTAAATTAAGGGTCCACTAAATCGAGGTATATCTGTATTTCAACGACCTCGAGAGAATCCATGAAGATTTCCTGTTCCGTAAAAATACGTTCCAGAAATCCTTTAACAATAGGAAACAGTAAGCCCAGCACTTCTTCTGAACCTCCACCGCGTCGGTATGTTCGGCAAAAATAACAAAAGGTGTTAAATTTCACTGGAGTGAACACTTCCCCCGTCTGAGCTCGACTCGTCCAACTCGCCTTCCACACCAAAAAGTCTCATTTAGCCTCCTGCCTGCTTGACATAAGACATTTCCCCCGTTCGGAGAAGCGACAGGGGAAATTAGACGGCGACAACGACCAAGTGAGGAACGCCCAGAACCACGCGGAGAAGGATGAGGAGGAAAATGGAAAATTACAGCAGAGGAAAATTGTTTGAATGCCTCACTTTCGTTTAGCGAGCGTCTTCTGCTGCAGCGCACAGTGGGATCGTTCAGGAAAAATGCCTAAAAATGGAGAAGATTTTTCTGAACATGACTAAAGAAACGGGTTACGTATTGTTCCTTTTAATTACACTAAGAATTTGTAAAAAAAAAGAAAAAAAAAGAAAAAAAATTAAAAAATTAAAAAAAAAACAAACTACTTAGATTAAGTGTCCTATTACTGTTTACCTAAGATTTATAAAACGTGTAGAATGCGATGGATCTTTACAGTCGAGTCCAGTACAAGACATTGAAGACGACCTTACAGTTGAGATCTAAATACGTATCTGTTAAAGGATGCAAATTCTTAGTGGAATTAAAAGGAACAGTACTTAACCCGATTTTTTTTTTATTTACAGGTATTCCACTAACAAGCCCGCAGGTTCATCATCATGAACATGACTATTTAACCTTCCTTAGTCCCTAAAAAAAAGTTACAAATAAGACCCTGGGGTCATTTTTGACCCCAAACTTTGAACGGCTCTCAAAAATCAGTGACTGAGCCGATTTTGATTTTCTTTGGCCCAAATGAAAGCCACACATGTCTAGTTTTCAAAACCCCCGGAGAGTTCCGGATTTGGTCACTGTGGCCACCGGGAACCTGCTTCAACTGAAAAATGCCGCTTTAGAGACCCTAACTTTGGCAAGCTATAACTTTGCAACCAAACAAGAAATCAGGACCGTTCAAGAATCGTTGGAAAGGTATTCACGTGGACTTTGATTAAAGACATTAATATTGACTAATTCTTAAGAACCGGTTCCGGAAATCCGGAACATCCGGAAAGTAATGTTTTTCACGATAATGTGCTAGAAAGCACATTCATATTATTTACAGGATAGAAGTTTTTGCATCAAACTTCTTTAGGCCATAATACATTCTGTCGAGAACTATTTCTGTATGTTTCTGGTTATGTCCCGTCCTTCTGGAACAGGTTCCAGGGATCCCACAAGATGGCCAACGAGTTGACTGTAACGAAATTGAACGGTTTTCCGCGCTAAACACATCTGCGTTGGTTAACTCATGATGAAATCTCAATAATTTTACATGCTCCATATTGTTGTGAAATGTAAAAATATTGTTGGACATTGTGGTCTTATGTGGTCACCGGAGTGACCACCGGAGAAACCCGTATTGAGGGACTTCCATGTTTTTGCAACAAAGATAGGCATTCGACGGCTCTAACTTCATGATTTTTCATGGCCATGTGGCTTCTGGCATTAAATAGAAGAATTGACCATTCCGGTCTGTTTTGGCCACCGGAGTGACCACCGGAGAAATCCGTATTGAGGGAGTTTCATGTTTTTGCAACAAAGATAGTCATTCGACGGTTCTAACTTCATGTTTTTTCATGGCCATGTGGGTCCTGGCATTGAAAAAGAAGAATTGACCATTCTGGTCTGTTTTAGCTACCGGAATGACCACCGGAGATATCCGTATTGAGGGAGTTTCATGTTTTTGCAATAAAGATAGGCATTCAACGGCTCTAACTTTATGATTTTTCATGGCCATGTGGCTTCTGGCATTGAAAAGAAGAATTGACCACAATGGTCTGTTTTGGCCACCGGAGTGACCAACGGAGAAACTCGTATTGAGGGAGTATCATGTTTTTGCAACAAAGATAGGCATTCGAAGGCTCTAACTTCATGATTTTTCATGGACATGTTGCTTCTGGTATTAAAAAGAACAATTGAATATTCTGGTTCGCTTTGGCCACCGGAGTGACCACCGGTGAAATCCGTATTGAGGGAGTTTCATGTTTTTGCAACAAATATAGGCATTCGACGGCTCTAACTTAATGATTTTTCATGGCCATGTGGCTTCCGGCATTAAAAAGAAGAATTGACCATTCTGGTCCGTTTTGGCACTGGCTCGGTCCACGGCGACGGCGACGACGACGACGACGAAGTGATGATGAAGAATAAATTAACGACAGTTTGGTTTTTGGGAGACCACGCACAGTAGTTGGAACGAAACGAGGATAATGATCGAGCATATGATGATGATGATCAACAACGAGGCGCAAGATTTTTTTATGGGTTACCAATCGTGATGTTGTCAGAGGCGTAGCTAGATGTTCATCATACGTTATTTATTTATCGTCGCAAATATTGTGTATACGACAGTTGTGGAAATTTTACTATACTGTGGTTGAAAGCTTTATTGAATTAAGGCTCTGATTCATTTGACGGACTTTGTGGTTTGATGTTTAATGTTCTTGATTACTCCTGGGCACTGGGTTTTATCCCTGGCCCTGGCCAGTCTCTTTCAACCTATTTTATAACTTTGTATATACAGTCGAGACTCTTATAAGATCACTGGTCGGGGGGCGCAATAGGAATCCGCTTAATAGGAGACTAAGAGCTTATAGGTTTTCGGCCTTTTGGGGGTATGGAATATTATCTCGGGTGTGTTAAGAGTTCTTCGGCAAAGTTTTAGGGCTTGATAAGATCTACCATTTAGAACTTCGGTTCATAGGATTAGTTTTCAACTTGGCCGCTAGAGGGACCATCAACAGTTTGATGCTAAATTGCACTACAGAAACCATATCAGGTTGTCAAGCAAACGTTACGATATGCGACAGCTCAAGACCCTGATAATTTGAAAGGATAGTGTCTTCGGAAAAGTTGTTGGGTACGCCAATAACTTACTGACGATGAGTTGCGAAGTTCAAAATTCCTCCACTGGGCGGCGCTAGTAAATATGCAAATTTTAGAAATTTCATAGCTCAGAATCCTGATAACTTACGAAGTTGGTGTCTTCGGCAAAGTTGTTCAGTATGACATAAACTTACATAAAAATTAACACTTGTTTCGCAATTCTGCCACTAGGTGGCACTAGTGAACATGCAAACTTTAGAAAACTTATAGCTCAGAATCCTAATAACTTAGAAAGTTGATGTCTTCGGCAAAGTTGAGCAATATGACATAAACTTACATAAAAAAACACATGTTTCAAAATTCTGGCACTAGGTGGTGTTTACCGTTTTTTCGTCTTTTTCCTACTTTTTTTTTTGTAATTTTTCGGCTTGGCAAAACTAGTGTAGCTCCCCCCGATAACTTATTAAGTTGGTGTCTTTGGAAAAGTTAATCAGAATGACATAAACTTTCATAACAATAAACACTTGTTTCGCAATTCTGCCACTAGGCGGCGCTAGTGAACATGCAAATTTTAGAAAACTCATAGCTCAGAATCCTGATAACTTAGAAAGATGGTGTCTTCGGCAAAGTTGATCAGTATGACATAAACTTACATAAAAATAAACACTTGTTTCAAAATTCTGCCACTTGGCGGCGTTTACCGTTTTTGTCGACTTTTTTTGAAGTTTTTCGGCTCAGCAAAACTAGTGTCGCTCCCCCCCGATAACTAAGAAAGTTGGTGTCTTCAGCAAAATTGACCAGTATGACATAGACTTACATAAAACGGAAACCTTGTTTCGCAATTCTGCCATTAGGTGGCGCTAGTGAACTTGCAAATTTTAGAAATTGTATAGCTCAGAATCCTAATAACTTAGGAAGATGGTGTCTTCGGCAAAGTTGATCAGTATGACTTAGACTTGCACAAAATGGGACACTTGTGACAGAATTCTGCCTCTAAGTGGCACCAGTAAACACGCAAATTTTAAAAATCTCATAGCTCAGAATTCTGCAAACTTGGAGAGACTGTATTCTTCATTGATGAGATACTTGGTTTGAAATTCTGCCCCTGGGCAGCATGCACATTTTATTAATTGTATACCTTGATGTCAGTCGGACTCGAAAGGCATCCTCCGTAGAACTTTAAGAGTATGCCAGTTGAAACTACTAGACGAATTAATTTTATTAAAAAATTAAAGAATTGCGAAGTGTTCATAAAACTCACTAAATGGATAATATTTGTGACTGAATTCCTCGATTGCAGAACTTGATAATTCCCTCATTCAAGTGAAACATTGTTTGTCTTTTCTCCTACCAACTAAGACAACTTTTCATTCTGAAAAAGCTGACTTCACGTAAGTATAAGAAAATAGAGCCAGCAAGAAAGGAGAAAGCATATCAAGTACTAACAAATAATGTGAACATATCTAAAAACATAATGAAAAGAAACGATGTGATTTTCAAGAACAGTGAACATAGACGACCAAAACGTTAAGTGGTGTTAACCAAAATATACGATGAAAGGTTTGTTTGTGAACCGAAGTAAAACTATCCTCAATTCTCGAACTAACCATATTACCATTGACAGTGCAGTATCAGACTACAAGAATCGCAGTATATTTTAACATGAATGGCCACTACTACAGAATAACCTTGTTGAACAATAAGAATAACGACTGAGCATAAAGATAATATGTCGCGTGTCGAAGCATGAAAATTGAGCTATCGAAAGACTGCTTCTGGTGATAAATCTAGATAATATGAGCGTTTAAAAATAAACATAGGAGTTCCCTAGTATGTTTCTCCAGGTGGCCATCGGAGTCAAAGCAGACCAGAATAGTCAAAATAGTACACAATCATGAAGTTATAGCCGTCGAATGCCCATCTTTGTTGCAAAAACATGGAAGTCCCTCAATGCGATTTTTTCCGGTGGTCACTCCGCTGGCCAAAACGGACCAGAATGGTCAATTCTTCTTTTTAATGCCAGAAGCCACATGGCCATGAAAAATCATGAAGTTAGAGCCGTCGAATGCCTATATTTGTTGCAAAAACATGAAACTCCTTCAATACGGATTTCACCAGTGGTCACTCCGGTGGCCAAAGCGAACCAGAATATTCAATTGTTCTTTTTAATACCAGAAGCAACATGTCCATGAAAAATCATGAAGTTAGAGCCTTCGAATGACTATCTTTGTTGCAAAAACATGAAACTCCCCCAATACGAGTTTCTCCGGTGGTCACTCCGGTGGCCAAAACAGACCATTGTGGTCAATTCTTCTTTTCAATGCCAGAAGCCACATGGCCATGAAAAATCATGAAGTTAAAGCCGTCGAATACCTATCTTTGTTGCAAAAACATGAAACTCCCTCAATACGGATTTCTCCGGTGGTCACTCCGGTAGCCAAAACAGACCAGAATGGTCAATTCTTCTATTTAATGGCAGAAGCCACATGGCCATGAAAAATCATGAAGTTAGAGCCGTCGAATGCCTATCTTTGTTGCAAAAACATGGAAGTCCCTCAATACGGGTTTCTCCGGTGGTCACTCCGGTGGCCACATAAGACCACAATGTCCAACAATATTTTTACATATCACAACAATATGGAGCATGTAAAATTATTGAGATTTCATCATGAGTTAACCAACGCAGATGTGTTTAGCGCGGAAAACCGTTCAATTTCGTTACAGTCAACTCGTTGGCCATCTTGTGGGATCCCTGGAACCGGTTCCAGAAGGACGGGACATAACCAGAAACATACAGAAATAGTTCTCGACAGATTGTATTATGGCCTAAAGAAGTTTGATGCAAAAACTTCTATCCTGTAAATAATATGAATGTGCTTTCTAGCACATTATCGTGAAAAACATTACTTTCCGGATGTTCCGGATTTCCGGAACCGGTTCTTAAGAATTAGTCAATATTAATGTCTTTAATCAAAGTCCACGTGAATACCTTTCCAACGATTCTTGAACGGTCCTGATTTCTTGTTTGGTTGCAAAGTTATAGCTTGCCAAAGTTAGGGTCTCTAAAGCGGCATTTTTCAGTTGAAGCAGGTTCCCGGTGGCCACAGTGACCAAATCCGGAACTCTCCGGGGGTTTTGAAAACTAGACATGTGTGGCTTTCATTTGGGCCAAAGAAAATCAAAATCGGCCCTGCCACTGATTTTTGAGAGCCGTTCAAAGTTTGGGGTCAAAAATGACCCCAGGGTCTTATTTGTAACTTTTTTTATGGGAGCTCCCCTAGGGGTCGTCCAATGTTTTGGATGAATGGAAATGCTAGTTTTCCACAAAAAAATAATTGTCTGAAAATTTCACATTTCTAGGCCTTTCGAAACAAAAGCTATAGCGAATTGAAATTCGGAAAAGGTCAAAAAAGACCCCAAGACCTTACTAAGGTTAAGACATATATATGCAAAAATGTCATCTTATGGTTTCTGGAAGTTTTGACCGTCTTTCTCCACAGTGGACCCACTGTGTACCACCGCGTCATTAACATGAGCGAAGCGGTGGAGTCGAGTTTTAGAATCGCAGATTTGGTGCGCCATCACATCGTCCCGTTCACCGCCCCACAGTGCATCGCCCTACTGTGCGGCGGCTCTGAGAAATTCCATCCAAGCCGTGTGTCATTGCCGACCTGGAGACCGCTCTGCACTGCGCTGGCTGCTGGCATGCTGGCGGGGCACGAAGTCGGAGCAGAACAAATTGAGATGGTATTAATTACCAATTAATTAGACATTCTGAGACATTGCATTGCTGGTTGATATTTTTGTTTTGCGCTGCTAGGTTTTTTATAGGCGTTTCGAGAGAGTACAGACACGTGTTTGTGATTTTCGATTCGGCGTAAAAAAAAACCCCAGCCAATGGAATTTCCGATGAACTTTTGTGGAGAAAAATGTTACGAGGTCGAATATTTCCGCAACATTTTTCTCCAAAAGTGCAACCCATGTTTTCTGGCTGTCGTCGGTCAGTCAACAATTTGGTATGGCACACGGGTTTTCGTAATTGGGGCAGCGATTCCGTTGCATCCAGTCAGGCCAGCGCACATTTCGCGTAAATCATTTCCGGAACGTTTCATCGCGGTAGCAGCACTTAGCGAACTGAACCGAACCGACTACGGGTTCCATTTGGCTGACCTTTTCAAGCGCGAATTGCACCATCCCGTCCCGTCGTCATTAGCTTTCAGTACAGGTGTGCATGCTGCATATGCTGATACTTACTCGAGAGCAGCACATTTTAAAGGATTATTTCTGTGCTGTAGGCTGCTGGGGGAGAATTCCATGAAATGCAAGTGGAGTCTTACTTAGCTGCATTAAGCAGCGATACGATGGAAATGTGCACACCCTTTTATACCTTTTAGCTTTAAGGAACCACTACCATTTATGAGTGGTTCCTTAAGTGATATTGAGTAAGAAACAAGAAATTGTTGTTTTTTTCCTTTGGTAAATATTAATCTAAACTTTGTTCTTCACACGAGGAAAAGCTGCCTACGCTAGTAAAAACAGCTGAGATTCCTCCGAAAATTCTTGCTGTGATTCCTTCTGAGATTTCTACAAGGATTGCTTCAGCAATTTTTCCAATAATTCCAGTTTTTCTTGGTTAACGGTTAACGTTTTGGCACGAGGGTAGTGTCTTCATCAGGGGGAAAATAACAACAAAACAAAAAACCGTTGTACTAAAAATGATTCTGAATTTTTTTTTTTTTTTTAAGAAACGTCGGGTAAATAAAACAACTCGTTTTTCAAATCCCAAGACTGCGTAGCCGTTAACCAAGAGAGTCAACCATACAGTCGTATTTCAATATCAGAAATTCCAGTTTCAAATCCACTTGCGATTCCTTTAAAAGTTCTCACTGGAATGCTGCTGTGATTTATTCAGAATTTCTGGTAGAATTCACCATCAAGAATTATTGCCGGGATTCCTCAGGCAATCCCTACTGGAAATCCTCCAGGAATTATCGTTAGACTCCCATAAGCAACTGCTGATTAAATCCCAGCTGAAAATGCTTGAGAAATCCCAACAAGAACCAGGAATTCTTAGTATGTAGTCATAGTAGAAATATCTGCTGACACTTTAAAATAAATTGCTAATAAAAATCATAAAGAAACCTCTGAACCTGTAGCAATCCCAACCAGAATGTTTGGATTCCTTGATCAGGCATTTGTGGAGGAATTTTAAAAAGGTTTTTCCAAAGACTTCTCTACGAACGCCTCCAGAAATGCCTGATTGGATTTTCAAAAATTTCGAACTTGGATTTCTTCAGAAGAAAAACATATCTTCAAGGATCCTCCAGGAAATTTCCCTTGAATTCTTCTGGGGAGTCCACTTGTTGTTCTTCCATAAATCCCTCCTGTGATTCGTCCAGGAACTTATCCACAAAGTTCTTTATGAATTATTTCAAGGATTTTGCCAAAACTTTCCGTAATAATTTCTCTAAAAATTAATCCAAGGAAACTTTCAGATATTTTCCAGCAATGCCTGCTGGGATCGCGTCAGAAATTATTCTCGAAATACCTCAAATGTTTTTTCTAGAAATTTCTCCGTCATAGATTTTTTCCAAGGACTCATCCAGGAATTCTTCTTGGGATTCCTCTAGAAATTTCTGCAGGAATCTTCTGACATCACCACAAAAAATTCTTGCTAGGATTGCTCCAGCAATTATCGCTGTTATTTATTTATGGAATTCTAAAGAAATTCGGTATTCCCACTGGGAATCCTCTTGAGATTAATTTAGGAGCTACTGCTGGGATTTCTCTAGACGTTTCTGGCAGGAATCCTCCAGGATTTTTTTTTGTGGGCTTCCCATGTGAAACCTTCAAGGAATCATCCAGGAATTTCTGGAGGGCTCTCAATGGCAATGATTGCAGATATTCCTGCAGCAAATCCTGTAGAATTCTAGACGAATTTCTAGTATGAATTCCTGTAGGAATTCCAGCAGTAATTACTGGATGAATTAAAAGAAAAAATTCCAGAGAAATTCTTGAAGAAATCTATGAAGGAATCATAGAATGAATTTGTGGAAGAACTTCAAGAGAACGCCCTTGAGAAGGCCCCAGAAGTGAATCCTGATGGAATCCTAGAAGCAATATTCGGAGGAACCCCTACAGGCATCCTAAGAAAAATTTCAAGAGAAATTGCTGGCGAAATCTTTTGATAAATCCACGTTGAATTCACTCAGGAACGCATGACAGGTTTTTGTTGAAAATTTCTGCTGTCTGGGGTTCCTCCGTGTATTTTTCCAAGGATTCCGCCAGATGATTCATGTAGAGATTTTTTGCAAAGATTCCTTCAGGAGTTACTCTCGGAATCGCCCAGAAATGTTTGCCTTTTGTTCTTTAGGAACTCCAACCAAAAGATTTGCCCAAGCATTTCCATCATTTCAGCATTTATTGCTCTTAGGAGTCCTTCAGGAACTCTTGGAGAAACCTCACCAGCATTCCAGGAGTAATGTCAACAGAATTTCTCAAAGGAATCTGGGATTTTCCAGTAACAATACGAAGAATTCCAAGAGGAATTCTGGAAGAAACCCCAAAAAAATCACTGGGTGATGTATCCGTAGAAAAGTGGCATTGTTGGATGAATCTCATAAAAAATAATTGGAGAAGTGCCAGGAAGGAATCAATAGACGTAATCTGAGAGGAATTGTTAGATAAATTACAAGAAAAAATCCTGAAGGGATCCTTGGAAAAATCTCTGAAGGCACCAGGAGGAAATCCTAGAGGACATCCAGCAGGAAGCCCAGAAATTCCAGCAAACCCATTCTTGGGGAAAATCTAAAAGAAGTACCGGCCACTTATCAGTGTTGGGCCGTAACATTGAACCTCTAAGGCTTATTTATCTTTGTTTAAAAATATGTTCATACTTATTTTATCACAGGAAATGCTAAACAGTAGTTATAGCACGAATTTCTCTGCAATTTTGTCAATCCTTAACAAAATTGCTACGCATCTCGATCGACATCTACAAACTTCATACCTCCACGCAGCTCTACAGCGTGGATGATGCGAAACAACTTTGTGCAAATTTCAATTTTTTAGTGACAGTATTTTTTTTTTTTTTTTTTGATAATTGTCATACATTACTGTAAAATGGTAAAAGGCTTGTGTAGCTCCATTTTCAAAATTCAAAACTCCACAGCATTTACCGCAGAACTTCTAGTTATCCTCGCATTGGCAAAGTGTAAATTTTTCGAAAGAGATATTAAAAAATTAAAATTCAATTTTCTGCATCGTAAATGTTCAAATCTTCTACAACAATAGTTTTTAGTAAATTTATAATAATAACTTGAATCAATTTACACTCCTTCCCATCCTTCTATATCACGAAAATGCACTGGACCATCAATACTTATTCAAACACGAGAAAGAAGCGGTTTTTTCTTCCAGTATATGCACTAATTCATTACCTTTTTTTTCTTTTTTCCTAATCCCTTTCGAAATAAATCTTCCACTTTTCACCGAATAATGTTTCGCAGCATACACAGATCTCGAACACAAATATCTATGACAACTGCAATCCCAACCGACTGGGTTGCAATCCAGAGGGTCACAGCGCCAGCAGTCCCATCCTTTTTGTCGCATTAATAACATTACGTACATACAATGTGGGTACGCTCGAACATATCCTAACCTCGTGCCGTCATCCCCAAGCTTACCCTTTTCATTTTTGCGTACCAGGCTCCTCTACTTGTGGTGCTCTCTCACTCGCTTCTCGTTCTATTAGATCAGACACTAAACAAACTAGTTTCTGGGAGTATATTCAGAGCGTCCATAGAATGCAGCGGAAACTATTTTTTCTTATATTTATTTATTTTTTATTCAGCCATACCATGGAACATCAATGTAGTAGATGTCCAAATGTCGTGATACATGATGGGTTTATAGTTCATAGAAAACGATTAGACTCGTTTTTGTTTTGAATTCCGTCATCAGGGTAACCAATATTAAAAATATATGGTTCAAAAAATCTAAGTTTTTCAAAACTAAAATGTTTAAAAAATCACCACTTTTGAACCAGTTGGCTGGTCCCGGAGAGTTTATGTAACACAACTAAACTTTTTTCAAACAGAAGATAAACTAAATGTTCCATAATCTCTCCTTTTACTTTAAGACATGACTTAATGTGTTTTTGGTGTAACATTTCAGTTCAATATCGCATTTTTTTTATTTTCTTTTTTCTTTTTTTTTTACGCACCCCATATTACAAATATCTACTAATATAATCTTGTTCGATGTATTAATTTGTGCGTATATGCAATTACATTCATTCCAATAAATTATTTAGTGGTAATTCAAATATCGCAACAACATTTGGTCGAATGTTTAAACCCTGCCTACGTATGCTGCAGTCCAAAAAAATCTCTTCTGCTTCTACTTTGCCATTCCATCCCCGTTTCGGTGCGCATTTAATTTTTCCCACACTAACATTCCGTCCCAACAACAACGACTGTCAACGTCCCCATCTCCGACTCGACGATCGCAAACAGGAACCCTAACTAATAATCATTATGGCCGCTTTGGGTTCTTCCCCACAAATTCACCCCAAACGCGATAACGTTGTCTGTGTTTTGATTATGCATGCACTGGGCGTCATTTCGGTGTAACCCTTGTGAGACTCCTACTTTGTCACAGGGGCACGTCCTGCTATGGGACGTCGAGCAGTCGGTTTTAGCTGTGAAAGTCCGATGGACAGGGATTCTTAAATCTGAGTGTTTCTACATTGTTTGTGTATTGTCATCAATAATGTAGTTCTTCTCCCTAGTTATTCTGGTATTTTTGTGAATAATTTTCAACTGCAATTTCAATTTGTTGGTTGTTTAGCCAAATATACTGACGCATGACACATATGCAGACGGCCACTGCGTTAAATTCATGGTCATTTTCAATTTTTCATTTTAATTTTATATTTTTTTATTTTTTTTTTATTTTTTTTTTATAATTTACACGTTGAGAACCGCTGGTAAAAAACACACACCGAAACGCTCTGCAGAGACCACAAACTACAGCCCCACACCGCAAAAAATAATTAAATCAATATAATATTAATTTATGTGATTATGCGGACACATTTTTAAATTCTTTATGACAACGCCGGTGCTGTTGCGTTACCACGCCAGGACCATAAAAAAAGGTAGATGAAGCAGGCAGCAGCAGCCACCATCGGCGCGCGGGTAGGGATCGACGTGATTGGGCAATTTTACCACCCGCCCAAAGCGCTGGGCCGAGATTAGCCACCCCACCCCTATTCCCTCTCACACTACTAGGTAATGCCTTGCCGTGCACGCTCCGAGTCAATATTGACCTTCCTCGGTGTCCTGTCGTCTGCATCGTCGTTTCATTTGGCCACAATTTGGGCGCTTCAATTACGGGTAGCGAGCGCTGATTGGGTGCTCTCCCTGCCTCCTTTCCTCTTCTCTCGTTGGCATAACGCCACAACTGAGACAAAGCCTACTTTTCAGCTTCTATTGGTGTTCTATTAGAGCTGCGTCTGCCAATAACCTAACCTTATGCCCAAGGAAGTCATTGAGAAAAGTTCTAGGACCCACCGGGAATCGAACCCGTCACCCTAAGCATGGTCTTGATGAACACGAGTGCGCTTACCACATCGGCTATATGGGCCCTTGCCTCCTGGTGCTGAATTCTGAAGCGTTTTTTTTTTTTTTTTGCAGCGGTAGCTTCAAGAAAGGCATATTTTTCCAAAAGTATTGATTTCGTTGACCTATTTTTTCCTTCTCTGGATACACCACGAGCCAATTGAATACGCGGTTTGGGCGTTGGATCTGTCGAGTCGTCATAGCAGCAATTGATTATGGTTTCTGGTTTTGTGCGGGAAACTGCGATTGATCTCCTTATTAGTGCTTGCATGTCTCTTAAAGTAATCAAAACAAGTAGGAAATTATAATTGCTGTACATTTGAGGGGAGTTTACTTAGCAGTCATAAGCATTGAAAGCTTTCAACCGACAGAACCCAAGTTACATTTGTATGCCATGAGGATTTGAAAATGTCATTAAAATCGTTCTATATAAATTTAAAAAAAATCCAGATTTTGTAACGGTCTTCAGAATATTTCGGAATAACCTTCAAATTGTTGTCAGAAGTAAATACGCGAGAAGCCGGTAGGGCCAGAATGAATGTCAACATTATAAAGGCATTTCTTATGCACATAAGCTTCATAACTAGCTTAATAAGACTATTCGGTTTTATTAAGCGAAACACTAACTCATCTGTTCTGGACGACTGATTTTGCCTATCGTGATGCATAAGACCACCAGAGTAAAGCATAAGTAATTTTTTTTATGTCAAATTTGTCTTGTAGAGGTTTTGAGAACCGTCATAAAACCTAATTCCTTTTGTTTTGGTTTTATGATCGTTCTACCAACTTCTTCTGGTCTGTTCGACAAAAAAATGTTACTTGGGAAATATATTTATATGTATAATACAGATTGTTGACTTTCGTATAGATTGCGTTTTGTATGAAATACAAATTTTTGAACTAGCGGAGTCATTTGTTTTTTGTATGAGATACAAATTTTCCAAAAAATTCTTACGAAATTTTCAAACAAAAAAATTGTTTGGCATCTCTGGAGAGCATATTCCAACAATGTGTGAATGGCCTATCAGTGTAGATTGATAGACCGCATGTAGAAAGGAAACCCTTTCGAGAAAACTCAGACCTCAATGGATACACGTTAATTAGGGTATATATTAAGGGGATTCACTAAGTAGCGTAAATAAAAGCGCAAGCCATGATTTTGAAATAGCACTAGTTTATAAAATAAAACGAAAGTCTTGAACTTCTGTCAACGACCAATGTTTTTTAGCACAATTTAGTACTGATTTCGAAACCGAGCTTAAAAATTTTTTAAGAAGAACAGCTTTTAGGTTTTAGTTCAATATCGAGATCATCAATTTTCTTTTTTTTAACAATTTTCCAACCTGACTGCAAGGACGTGGCCGGCGCCGTTACTGTACCGTTAAAGAGAGTCTCTGAAGCGTGCACAGTGAGAGTGTTGACCACTCCCAGTCAATTATTCAGTTGAATTCTTGTGCAACTGTCATTGGTTCGGGTCAATCACGGAGTAGCCACCATAGATATGTGCAGTCAGTCTAAGCCAGTGATTCCCAAAGCGGGCGAAATCGCCCCCTTGGGGGCGAAAATTAGAGCCAGGGGAGCGAAAATTTGAAAAATGAATATTTGGGGGGCGAAAATACTAAAATGGGGGGCGATTTTCTGAATTAGTATTGCATTACAAGTCGAAAATGTCAACTGAAACAAAAAAACTTTCTGACATTAAAGTTGAAATTTCAAGTTTTTTTTTCGAAGATTATTGAAAAAATTCTGTAACGAACATGCAAAATTGCTATAAAAAAACAAGTTAGACTGCTTTACTTATTTCTGAAGGATTTATGGGATTCTGGAAATCTAGGATAGGACAACTATGCTGCACACGGCATTATGGCAAACATTTGCGAATCATGATTAGTTCTGTCAAAGTTACGCAAGGAATAGAGTTTGTTTCGCGAATTGATGAGAATGATTGGCTTTAATTCATTCTTCATGAAATTTTCAATCAAAAACTTGAGGTTCAGACGAATTCCGTAACACTTTCCAGATGGAATTCGGCACTCCGTGTTTGAAAATACTTCAGAGACTTTACTAAGGGTTAATTTGAAAACTTTCCAAAAATTCATGCTGCATGTTTACTTATTTCACTTTTTAATTAAAACACAGGAAGCATTCAAGTTTCTACGAAGCTTGTCGATTTGGATCACTAGTTTTTCCTAACTTTCTATTACATACTGAGAAAAGCAACTACATTGAGAATACACCGATATTTTTCTGAGTTGCACTTTTTACACATATGTTTTCGAAATTGTTTTATAATTCTCCAGTTTTATTTGACTACTTGTGCAAAACATTGACTCTTGGACGTTGTAAAATCCCCTTATAGAACACTGGTAAAACAATTGCTTGAGAATAACGAATGTTCATAGGCGTACACAGTCCATTTTATTGCAATAAATCAATGCTCAATCAAAAACAAACACGATTTCAACATTTATGCAAGCACGATTTAAAATTTAGTGTATTTTATTCAAATGCGGAAAATCAACGCATCTACCAAATGAAAATAAGAGTGAAACAAATTTAGATACATTTAAAGGCAATACTAGCTTTGGCACAGTAGCGCTTTTCAGGGCTTCATTTAAGCATAGAATCAGCTGAAAAATTATATCTCACGGGGGGGTGCGAAAATGTGTTTTTGAAGCCCTAAGGACAAGGTATTTGGAGTACATTGCTCAAAATTTCTAGAGCACCGTTTTTTAGAACCGTTGAACGGATTTGGACTAAAATGCATCACGCTATTGACAACCACTGAACAATTAGCGTGATGCATTTTCATCCAAATCCGTTCAACGGTTCTAAAAAACGGTGCTCTGGAAATTTTCAGCTATGTACTCCAAATACCTTGTCCCTAAGGGGGCGATACCTCCTAAAAGTTTGGGAAACACTGGTCTGAGCTAAGCTAAGCTAATATCAAGTTTAACAATTTTTGAAAATATGGAATTTACTAAAATTCAAATAGCTTGCGTTGTGTTCAACTAATTTTAAATATTTTTCCATAAAACAAAAGCTGAATATTATTTCTTCTGAGTGCAGGTTTTGCATCAGTTTGATGAAATTCAAGATATTGGCAAGTTTAAGGGACGAACTTCTTATTTTTTTGCAAAAATTCCAAAGTGTGTTTTTTTTTCAATTAGAAAATAAACAATCTAAAAAATATTTCTCAACGTTCATTTATTATTTCATATATAGCCGAGTTACAGTAAAAATTCCAGCTCAATCCGAGCATTGACTACGGAGAATGAGATGAATGAAGTGAGCGACTTTGCTTCAAAATAGAACAAAAATCGATTTCAAGTCATCAACCTTGTATGGAAAGTCGAAAAAATTTCCACTCTACTGTGGTTTTATCCCTTCGCGTTTTCGAACTCAAGGCATGATTCTACACCAAAAATGAAGATCAGCTTTCCGAGGTACCACTTGGCTGTTCGAGCCCATATGAAGTTGATCATCAATATTAACTTCTTTTCTCGATCAGCCTAGATAGCCGTGTAGTGTCGGTAGCGATTGTCTCAATAGGCTAAGAAAAACACTACGGACTGCCTGTTCCGGTGGTAAGAATCCACCAACAGGTGACCCCTAATTCATGGTGTGATGCGGCTTCATGCTTACCGTGCCTAGGAATGAATGGCTAGGGGGGTCTAATAAAAACCTAACCGCAAACGGAGCCTGTGGAGTACCAGGGCGCCCTCCACAGTATTGTACCCTTACTGCGCTAACCGGAGCAATGGTGCAGGGGACCTTGTGTTTCTCCGAGACAATCAGCTGCCCTTCTTTAGTCACACTTGAGGCTAAATAAGGGCGGGGTTATGAAGCTATATATAAAAATGAGTTTGAAGTCCCTTTGAGGCAACAAAACTCAAGAACGGGTGAACCGATCAGCATGACCTTTGCACGGTTCGGTTCGTATTCGTGGTGGCTGTGTTTATATGTATAAAAAATTACGAAAATCTACTGTAAAAGTAAGAAAATTGAAAAAGTATCGATTCTTCATGAGCTGGGAAGGAAATCAACACGATCGAAATGAAACCAATCTAGAGTGCGGTGACATTATGAGCTCAACAGTTGTCAAACCACCACAAGACGGCAAGACAAAGTTTGCCGGGTCAGCTAAAAGAACAGCAACGATCAATCTTTGCAAAATGGTACAGCCCAAGTGGCCTTGGTCCAAGAACCTTACTTTCGTAAGGGGAATTTCTATCTAGGAAATCTTGTGAATTTGGTGTTTGCTGCTTTCGTAAACATGAAATGGCAAACTCGCGTGTCATGCCTCGAGCCTGTGTGCTTGTCAACAACGCAATAGTTGCTACAATCATCTCTGAACTAATCACCAGAGATGTATGTGCTTTCACAATTGATGTATCTGTTGGAAACCTCAACAGGAAATACTTCTATTGTTCGGTTTATTTACCGCATGATGAACCATCTCCTACGGATGCTTTCAAACAAGTCATCGCATACTGTACTTCAAAAGGCCTTCCGCTAATTGTTGGCAGTGATGCTAATGCTCACTATATAATCTGGGGCAGCTCAGAAATTAACTTGAGAGGCTCCAGTTTGATGGAGTACTTAAGTAGTACAGATCTTGCATTACTTAACATAGGCAACCGCTCAACCTTCATGGTATCTGCTAGAGAGGAAGTGTTAGACATCACGCTTTGCTCTAGTAGAATTAGTCACGAGCTGACCAATTGGCATGTGTCAGATTAAGAATCTTTATCTGATCATCGCTATATCTTTTTTGAACATTTAAATGTTACTTCGCAAACTTTGCGTTTCAGGAATCCCAAACAACAAACTGGGATCTTTTTACTGATTTGGTTGCGGTCAAATTTCATGGATACTCACCATCCATTGACACTCCAAGTGATTTAGATCATGCCGTTGATACTACAACGGCCTTCATCATGGAAGCTTTTGAAGAAGCTTGCCCTCTGCGGTCTGTGAAGATCCCTTGGTGAAACTCTGATCTGGCGAAACTCAGGAAACAATGTAGAAAGAGTTGGAACAGACGACGTTCGGCTGGTTCGGAAGCTTTCAGGTCGACTCGCAAGGCCTACAGGAAAGCTCTCCGGTCTGCTGAACGATCTGGCTGGAAAAACCTTTGTACGAATGTTTCCAGTTTGAGTGAAGTCAGTCGGTTAAACAAAATCCTTGCGAAATCTAAGGCTTCCCGAGTGAACGAACTTCGTTTGCCAAATTGCGATCTGACTTCCTCTTATGAGGAAGTTTTGGAATGTTTATTCAGTACACACTTCCCCGGATGTGTGGATATTACATCTTCGGATAAACCTGATGTCTTTTCTTGCAGCTATGACTCTCTGGCTTCGGCTCAGAGTATCATAACTTTAGAATCGATTGAATGGGCACTAAATAGATTTGCTCCTTTCAAATCTCCTGGGGCAGATGGGATTTATCCTATTTTGCTTCAGAAGGGATTTGATTATTTCAAACTTGTTTTGAAAAAAATACTTGTTTGCAGTTTTGCTACAGGGTAAATTCCCAAATCTTGGCGGGATATTACTGTGAAGTTCATTCCGAAACTGGGTCGTGCGTCGTACGAAGAAGCAAAGAGTTTCAGACCTATCAGTTTGACCTCTTTTCTTCTCAAATGCTTAGAACGCATTATGGATAATCACTTCCGTGATGTTCATCTTGCCAACGTGCCTCTTCATGTGAACCAACATGCCTACCAATCGGGTAAGTCCATTTTGACTCTTTTACACAAGGTTGTTTACGATATCGAGAAAGCATTCGCTCAAAAGCAAACCTGCTGGGGTGTTTTCTTAGATATCGAGGGTGCCTTTGACAACGTGCCTTTCGATGCCATATTGGAAGCCGCACGGGGTCATGGTATATCTCCAATGATTTCCAATTGGATTCACGAAATGCTCAAAAACCGACATCTCTTCGCGACATTGCGTCAAGCGGCGATTAGGAAATTGAGTGTTTGTGGATACCCCCATGCGGGAGTCTTGCCACCACTTTTGAGGAATCTCGTAGCAGAAACGCAATTGAGATAACTCAATGTGGTTTTCCTATTTATAATTTGTCCACCACAAGCCTCAACAGGCTGCTTCATTTGTATATCTTAGAGGAAAATCCGACTGTGGAACTTTGAATCATTTGATATGTAATTACCCAGTTTTACGCAACTGCGTTTCCGAGTACTCGGTAAACACTTGATTAAATGAAACTGACCTAAGAAGCCTGAATCCTCAGGATGTTCTGTTGTTCTGAACCCGTTGTGGCAAGTAGCAATAGGCTTACTTTACGCTTTATGCGTTTTAAACAGTACCCTT